>NC_133327.1:386853701-387153701 GCF_042186555.1 Aquarana catesbeiana
AGGAAAAATTACCACAATGCATTGCAAAGTTAGTCGCCGTTTAGAGGCAGAGAAAAATGAGAACGCAAAAAAAAAAAAAAAAAAAAAAAAAAAAAAAAAAAATCAAAACCACCTGTAGGAGCAGCTTCTTTGAGCTGCAGTGTGCATAAGCCCTAATGGTGTGGAATAGGCAGCTCGTATGCCTGATTTTTATTTTGGAACTGTACAGTGTCTAAGTGGTTAGTGTGTCTGCTTAGCAGCACTAGGGTCGTTGGTTTGAATTCCAACCAATACCTGCCTGCAGCCTTTAGGTTCTCCCAGTGCCTGCGTAGGTTTCGTCCCACGCTCCAAAGTCATGCTGGTAGATAATTGATTTCTATCTATCCTGGCCCCAGTATGTGTATGTATGAATTTGAGTTAGCGACCTTAGATTGTAAGCTCCTTGAGAGCAGGACTGATGTGAATGTAAAAATATATCTATATCTATATATCTGCATAAATTAGTGGTGCTATACCTGTAATAACTATAATTAGAAATCTTTAAAAAAAAAAAAAAAAAAAAATACACCAGTACCTAAACCCGGGGAATATGCAGACGCGGACCAGTGACTGCTGGTCTAATGGATTTTTATTATGTACAAGTAATGTTCTTCTATAGAATATAAACATGTATGCAGCGCAGTCAAAGGAGTTAAAGATGAGAAGTCTACAGTACACGGATATTGACTATGCTAAGCAACAGGCACGGTTTCATTTAACTGCATCCTGTAGACAGAAATGAAGAGCCTGTGAATGGGATTCTGACAGCATTGTTGTTTTCATGTAAATGCAGGTGGTGTTTGGAAGATTTCTAAGTAAAGCAAAATCATTTCAGTTGATGTAAAATTAACCTGCGCAATCAACTGCAGCAAGTGCACATGGGAAAAAAAAAAAAACAAGTGTTTTCACGGCAGCCTGAAGAGAAGCTGTAAGGAAATGGACCATATTTATAACACACTGAATTACAGGCCTCTGCTGTTAAATTGTACTGCCAAAAAATCTGTTTAACAGCCCGCTTACATTCAGACTGCCAGCCACCAGCTCTATGCATGTAAATAATGCCACAAGATTTTAATACTTGGAGAGGTCTAAAAAAGGTGGATGAAAAATATGTTAACATTCAAGCTGAACTGTAGGCAGATAATAAGGGACATTAACGCAGCTTTGAAATTGTTTATACATAATTACAGTTTTTTTTATTTTTAAACATGCAAGTACCAGCAGGGCTGGAGAGTAAAAGGAAGAAGCAATACAAGGATCCAGTCAGTTCATGTGCTGAAAAAAACGAAGTTACTTACTGGTAACGTTCTTTCCCGGAGTCTTTCAGGACAGCCACCTGAGAGCTTGGCTCCTCCCTTCTGTTTGGAAACACCTGCGCCAGCTTGTATAAATTTCCTCCTCCCCTGCTGGCTCCTCAGTTCTTTAAAGAGCACCTCCAGTCCGCTGGGGAGACACAAGAATATATGATAAACACAATTCATTATATCACATTTCCTGTAAGGAAATCTCTATGTCTTGATACACAATTGGGTGGGTACCCGGCTGTCCTGAAAGACTCCGGGAAAGAACGTTACCAGTAAGTAACTTCGTTTTTCCCCTAATCGTCTTTCAGGACAGCCACCTGAGAGGATAAACGAGCACTTACCCCTAGGGCGGGACCACGGCTTGTAAGACCTTGCGTCCAAAGGTCTGATCTTTAGCCGCCCAAAGATCCACTCTATAGTGTCTTACAAAGGTGGCAAAGCTGGACCAAGTTGCCGCTTTACAAATCTGTTCCGGCGTGGCTCCAGCTCTCTCTGCTTGCGACGCAGCCATTGCCCTGGTGGAGTGTGCCCTGATACCCTCTGGGACCTGCATACCTCCTAACCTATAGGCCTGTTCAATGGCTTCTTTTAGCCATCTGGCTATGGTACGTCTTGTGGCCTTTTGCCCTTTCCTTGCTCCAGAAATCAAAATAAATAAGGAGTCCGTCTTCCTAATATCTTTGGTTGCTTCTAAGTAATGCAAAACACATCTCCTTACATCTAAACTATGGAACTTTACTTCTTGTTCCTTAGAAGGATTTGGGCAAAATGATGGCAACACAATCTCCTGGCCTCTGTGGAATTTCGAGGCCACTTTAGGGAGAAATGCCGGATCCATTCTAAAAATTATGTGATCCGGAAAAATCTGAAAAAAGGGAGGCCTGATTGATAGGGCCTCCATCTCACAAACCCTTTTAGCCGTAGTAATTGCCACCAAAAAAACTGCTTTAAACGTCAGCATCTTCAGGTTGCAATCATCCAGTGGCTCAAAGGGGTGAGCTGTCATAGTTTGCAGCACTAATGACAGATCCCACTTTGGAAAAACTGTACCCTGTATCGGTCTTTGTCTGCTCAGTGATCTAAAGAGTCTGATTACCCACGGATCAGATGCTAATCTCTTCTCCAGGTAAACAGAAAGTGCTGACACTTGACTTTTAAGCGTGCTAAGACTTAGTCCCTTGTCTATCCCGTCCTGTAGGAACTCCAGGACTGCCACTGAGCCTCGTGTATTGAATTTTTTGTCTATACACCATCTGTTGAAACACCTCCATACTTTTTGGTAGATGTTCCTTGTCTCCATCTTCCTGCTTTTCAGCATTGTGTCTATTAGACGGCCTGAGAACCCTTTCGCTTCTAGCAACTGCTCCTCAGACACCATGCAGCCAAGTTCCATCTTTCCACTTGGGGGCAGTGTACTGGGCCCTGGGAGAGTAGATCTTCCTGGATCGGTAAAAACCAGGGGGGTTCTACCGCGAGTTCTCTGAGCATAGAGAACCACGGTCTCTTGGGCCAATAGGGCGCTATGAGAATTAGCGTTGTATTCTCCGTACGTAGTTTTCTTATTACCGCTGGTAGGAGAATAGGTGGGGGAAAGGCATAGCATTTTCTGAATGCCCATGCTTGTGCCAGCGCATCTACCCCGAGCGCTCCGTCCTCTCTTTCCAGGGAGAAGAATGCTCTGACTTTCCTGTTTTCCTTTGAGGCAAACAAGTCCACCTGAGGTGTTCCCCACTTGTGAGCTATCTGCTCGAATACCTCCTGGCTTAGCGCCCAATCGCCTTCTCTCACCTTTTTCCTGCTGAGGAAATCTGCCACTTTGTTTAAATCCCCTTTCAAGTGGATTGCTGACAAAGAGAGTAGGTTTCTTTCTCCCCACTTCAAGATTTCCTCTGCTAATGTCCACAGGGCTCCGCTCCTTGTTCCTCCCTGTTTGTTTATATAGGCGATCACTGACACATTGTCGGACCTGACCTGTAAATGTTGACCCTTGAACTCTGACTGGAAGGCTTGAAGTGCATACCATACTGCTCTTAATTCCTTCCAGTTGGATGATCTCCTCCTCTCTTCTTTCCCCCAAGTCCCTTGCGCTATCTGAGCGCTTAAATGCGCTCCCCACCCTACGCCACTTGCATCTGTGGTTAGGATTCGGGAAATGGGTAGATTCCACAGCCGTCCCTTGTTTATGTTCTCTATTGTCCTCCACCACCATAAGGTTCCTTTCACCCTTGCTGATAAAAGAACCCTGGTGTCTAAGGACTCCTGCTTGTGATCCCACATTTTTAACAGGAACACCTGCAGTGGCCGAAAATGCAGGCCTGCCCATTGGACCGCTGGAATCGCAGATGTCAACAGTCCCAGTGTTGACATTATCTGCCTTATGGCACACGGTATATTGGCTTGTAATAAGCTTACTTCCTTCTGAATTTTCCCTATCTTTTCTTTGGGCAGAAACAGTCTTTGTTGCGCTGAATCTATGACATACCCCAAGTATACTATTTGCTGACTGGGTTGTAAATTGGATTTTTCCAAATTTACCAGCCAACCCAGACTTTCTAAGTACGTCTGTGTGTAGCTGAGGTTTTCTAGTAACTTCCGGGGCGACTCTGCAAATAGGAGAAGGTCGTCCAAATAAGCTATGACAGATATGCCTTTGACCCGTAATGGTGCCAGAGCTTCGGCCAGAATCTTGGTAAAAATTCTGGGCGATGAGGAGAGGCCGAAGGGTAGAGCCTGAAATTGAAGATGCCTGATTCCTCTTCCCGTCTCTATCGCAAACCTTAGAAATTTTTGACACTCCCGCTGTATCGGGATGTGCAGGTATGCGTCCTTTAGGTCTAGGGAGACCATATAACAGTTTGGGGGCAGAAGGGCCCTTACTGAATATATGGACTCCATTCTGAACCTTTTGTAGGTTATGGATAAATTTAGAGGCTTGAGGTTGAGGATGGGTCTGGTCTTTCCTGAAGTTTTCTGAACTCCGAATATGTGGGAGTAGAAACCCTGCCCTCTCTCTCCCCTTGGTACCTTGATTATCACCTTTTGTTGCTGGAGCTCCTCTAAGGATCTCATTAACCCTCTGGCCTTCTCCTTGCTTTTTGGGGGTTTGGTGATGTATAATCTGTTTGGGGGTGCTTTTGAGAACTCCAAACGATATCCCTCCTTTATTGTTCTCAAAATGAATTTGTTGGAAGATATCTCTTCCCATTGCGGAAGGAAGGCCCCCAGTCTTCCCCCTACTGCGACTATTGTGTCATTTCTTTTGGGTTTGCTCAGGAGGACGAAAAATCGCCCCCCCTTTGCCTTTCCCTCTCTGAACCCAAGGTTTCCTCTGGGTTTCCATTTTGGGAGCTGCAAATCGGGGTCTTGTATTCCCTCTTTGCCTTCTTTTATTTTGTTGTGGCTGTTTCCAATTTGCCTTACGTTTTAGTGGAAACGCCTTCTTTTTATCTGCCGTTCGATCCAGCACCTTCTCTAAGCCTGGTCCGAATAGCAGATCCCCTGTAAAAGGAATTCCACAGAGCTTGGCCTTGGACGCGCAGTCACCCTGCCATGTCTTAAGCCATAATGCTCTTCTAGTGGAGTTGGCTAGGGCGGAGGACCTGGCTGCCATTCGCACCAATTCTGCGGATGCGTCTGCGATATAAGCAAGACCTCGCAGCAGTGTGGGAAATGAGTTTAGGATTTGCTCCTTTGCAGTACCTGCCTCAATGTGAGCCTGTAATTGGTTTAACCAGAACTCTACGTTCCTAGCTACCACCGTGACCGCCATTGCTGGCTTCAGGCTACCCACGGTTGAGTCCCATGACTTTTTTAACAGGGAGTCCATCCTTTTATCCATTGGCTCAGACAAAACCCCCATGTCCTCAAAGGCCAAGTCCGTGTGCCTCGACACTTGCGAGAAGGCCGCATCTAGTTTTGGAATCTTGTTCCATACTGATGCTGGGTCCTCCGAGAAGGGAAATCGCCTTTTTAAGGCCTTAGAAAAAAATGGCTTCCTTTCAGGTTCCTGCCATTCCTTCTTAATAGCCTCTATAAGGACCTCATGAACAGGAAAATTTTTCTTTTCCTGTTCCCCCAGGCCCTCATACATCTGATCATGCAGCGACAATGTCTTTTTCTCTGTTGGTATACCTAGCGTGGTATAGATGGCCCCTAATAGATGATCTACCTCATCTAAAGAGAGTTTATATCGGGATGGCTTCCTGGAATCCCCATCCAGGGCTTCCCCCTCAGACTCTTGGGAGCCAGATGTTGCACTGTCCGGCTCCTCCACCTCCTCCCTAGGGGCTACTGAAGAGCCTGCACTCGTGGAGGGTATTGCCTGTGTTTTTGGTAATGGTGTTGTCAGAGGAGCAGTCAAAAGCTGTGGCATTTGGAAACCCTCAAAGAAGGTTTTGAAGGATTCGAAGGTATTAGACAATTCCTTAACTGACGCCGCTAGCTCACCCTGCTCTGAAGAGTGTTCTTGTACTAGTTTACTAATACACTCTTTGCATAATGCCTTTTCCCAGGTATCTTTAAGGGTAACTTTACAGGAAGGACACCTCTTTTTTGAAACATGAGAGACCCTGGTTTTTTCTGTTTTCTGAAAAGACATAAGACAAAAAAAAAAAAAACCCCATACCATTAATACACAGTACCCTTCCCCCGCACATTTGCAGGAGTGCAACACTTCATTCGGGCTTGCCTCACCAGGGGCCCTATGAAACCACCCTCTGACACATGAGGGTCCTTTAACCTACTCCCCCCTTTCCCTTAGCCCAAAATTGATGGGGGGGGCGGGGGGGGGGGGTGGTGGTACAGGCCAGGGGAGCTCCACCCTAGGTTCCCCTTACCTTCACATGGCTGGAGCTGGTCTCTGCTGGAGCAGTGCGGTCTAGGTCCTCTGCATCCGCCATCCTCGTGTCACATCCGGAGCCTGTGCTGTCTCTACAGCTTGTCTGGCTCCTCTCCAGCCCATGCCTGGCTCCTTTTCAGCGTTCTTGGCCCGGAACCGGAAGCCGCGAACCCGGAAGTGCCCGCCCCCTTTCGGCCGGATATGACGTCACCCGCCACAGGCCGTGCAATCCCAATACCCGGCATGTTTGTTTTTTCACATGCTGCTGGGGGTATGAGACTGCAGGAGCTGCGCTCCGCTTCACTGCACTCAGCGTTTGAAAAGGCCGCCCCCCCGACCTCGACCTGCACTCAGGGATGCGGGGGTGGCAATCAGAAAAACGACTTTCCTGACCAGGTTAGTGTAACTGCTGCTCACAGGGCTTTGCCTCACCAGGCTGCTCTGTACACCAACCTCTCTGGTCTGTCCTAGGAGTCCCCACTCCTCTTTCAGGACATGTTTGCCTGAGCCTCCTCTGGCTCTCCTGGCTGGTTCCTATGGTGTCTCCCCACTGGAGGAAACACAAATAACTGAGGAGCCAGCAGGGGAGGAGGAAATTTATACAAGCTGGCGCAGGTGTTTCCAAACAGAAGGGAGGAGCCAAGCTCTCAGGTGGCTGTCCTGAAAGACGATTAGGGGAAAATATCATGTTGGTAGGAAGAGAAAGCAGAATGACAGATGAGCCTACTAAACTGTACTGTTTCCCTATCACAGACTGGGGTAAGTCCAGGTTAACCTGGGCCCAGAGGAAGTGGCTTAATGGTGCTGGTGATCAGACTGGGAAATCTAGTGGCAGAAAAATGTACCGGATCTCTGGATTGAAGAAGGTGAACACTGCAGCAAAATTAGGTTTAATTTTTTTCTTTTAGTCATTTGTATTGCATTACTTTTAGCAACATTGTTCAAAGGGAAACAGGGGCTGCCATTGCTGACCTTTTAAACATACAGTTCCCAGGTTGTTATGCTGACCCCCTCACTTTAAACAGATTCAGAATCATTTACCCAGAACAAAACATGCAGATCAGAAAGTCAACCGTCCTTATTTTTATGCTTGTTCCAGGTTTGCGGTTGAAGCATGAAAGCAATGAAGTAAGCCAGCCAGCCAGCCTAACATGAAGACTCTTCAGATAGATAGCTCAGCAGCTACAGCCTCCATGTTTCCCTTAACAGTTTTCTTTGAAGAAAATGCTTTCTGGGCACATAGCATAAAAATAGAAAATTCTTAAAAAAAAAAAAAAAAAAAATATTATAAATGTACCCAGAGATATATCAGATGGTGGTTGGAAGACTGTTCCACTAAACCTCTACTTGAGAAATTGTAGTATAAACATGCACAGCTGTGTTGAACATATTTATGATCCTAAGGGCTTGCAGCTTTCCATCTACCAGTGGTAACTGCTGCTGTCCAAGGTATTAAAGCTCAAAGATTTAGGTACTTGTACCCCTTGTATTTAAATGTATATTGAATACAGAACAATTACATAACTGGATTAATTTAAATTGTAATATTTTGGCTGGAGTGCAGCTTCCATTTCTGGATTGCTACACCTCAAAGAAACCGTAACAAGGCATGGGTTGCCTTACTGTAAAAAAAAGGTTAGGCAGCCCATAGAAAACGAATATTGCAAGCGTAGCTGCAGATGGTGCTGAAACCTTCTGTGCAGTATCAGCAAATCTGCAAGTACGTCAATTACCCATATGTGCAAATGAAACAGGCACACAAATGGCTTATGCAGTAGCTTTACCAACAATACAAGTATTCCTTCTGTTTAATATTCCATCACACTCACTTTACAGTGAGCACGAGGTAAACACTATTCTTAAATAAATCAAGGAGAGATCTGATCATCAATGACAGGGCAATAACACCAAGGTAATACAAACGGTGATGTCCTTAGAACCATTTTTTTTTTTTTTATAAAAGTGACTGAGAATAAGGGGAAGGAAGAAAGAGAGAAAAAAAAACAAAACAAAACAAAACAAAACATGCTTCTGTAAGAGGACACTTTATACTTACCAGTTTCAAAACTGGCTGCACAGCAACCAATCGTCTTCCTTTTTTTGGTCACAGCTTAATTGAACAAGCCGAGGTTAGAAGCTGATTGGCTACCACGCACAGCTGCACTCTCCAGTTTTTAGTAAATCAACCCCAGTCTGCTTCAATACAAAACTGTGGCAAAATTCTATCAATCCAGTTTCAGCAGAGAAAAAAAAAAATTTGTTCTCCAGGGCTGACAAGGGTACAAATGCATTTTGCGGCCTACAAGATATTGCAAGATTCTTTTCTATTACAATATTGTTATGACAAACATTCCCATAATGTTCATGGCTCACACATTCACAGCATGCTTAGTCAACAAAAATGTGCTAATGATAAAATACAAAACTGACAAAGATTTGGCTTGTCATAATATTTTTTCTGTGGAAAGCCAAAAAGGTGAAAGGAAAGGGAAAGGTCCAAGTCTGACCAACAAAAAAAAACACCAGAAAAAGGGATGTTGAGGCCAGATGAACAGGAAATATGGTAAACAACAGGAAACTCTGAACGCCGAAGATAGCAAAGCTACAGAGAACAGGCTGATAGCACAGTCTGTAAAGTGTAAAGGGAAGATGTAACCTCATCAAGAATGAAACTGACAAAAAAAGCAGCAGCTAGGGCACACAATCATGGGTTTTTTTCTGGGGACAGCACGCACAGATCTCTCCCTATCTCTCTCATATATATATATATATATATATATATATATATATATATATATATATATATATATATATATATATATATACACATATATACACACACACACACACACACACACACACTGTACGTTTCATTCTTCGTACACCTGTAGAGGACTGAAAACCATTTGTGGCCACTATTCTCTCAAAAGGTGGTAGATGTTTAATGGAGCACAGAAACAGCGTGGCTATTGCGAATAACTAAGCCAGGTTCTAGTACTGCAAATCAGTAACACAGCTCTGTCTAGGAATCATCCCAGCATAGGACAGGACATTGAAGGCATATTAGCACACTAATAAGATCACTACTGCACTTTTCTGCTGTCTGAACACTTCTATTGTCAAATAGAGAGCACTGTGCAATGCAATAGAGCCTGCATGGCTCCTAGTACTGGCCTCCTGGCACACAGTTAAGGCCTCTTTCACATGAACGATCCGTTCAGGTCCGCCTGTCAGTTTTTTAGGCGGACCTGAACGGACCCTCCATAGACCTCTATGGAGCGTCGGATGTCAGCGGTGACATGTCCGCTGACATCTGACCCGCTCCGATCCGAAAAAGTGTAACGGAGGAAAAACCTACTTTTTGCATCCATTTTCGGATCGGACGACGAAGGACTCTATGGTCAGTCATCATCCGATCCCCCATAGGGGAGAGCGGCACTCTGACAGGTCCGTCGCTGCACAGTGAGCAGAGACTGACCTGTCATCTTCCTGCTCAGCGGGGATTGGCGGAGCGATCCCCGCTGAGCAAGCAGATGTTCACGGGGTAGATCATCATGGATCCGTCCCGTGTGAAAGAGCCCTAAGAGGGTTGATACGTAGAACAGTGGTCATCAACCCTGTCCTCAGGGCCCACTAACAAGCCAGGTTTGCAAGATAACTGAAATACATCACAGGTGATATCATTTGCTGCTCAGTGATTGCAGTATTCTAGTCTGCATCTCTCCAAGGTAATACATAAAACCTGGCCTGTTAGTGGGTCCTGAGGACAGGGTTGATGACCACTGATCGTAGAGAATGAAAACTGGATTAAATGGTGTTGAACATTTAGGTTGCGTTCACACTAGAGGTCGACTGATATACGACATCGGCCGATTGTGCTGATAAAAAAGGCAGATTGTAACTTCAGCCGTGACTTGCAAATGACTTCTGTAATAGAGTCAATGCAAGTTGCCTGACTTATCTGTGGAGAGGATTCTCTCCTCCTCTGGGCAGCCTGCCAAATCTGATAGGAAGATACATTGTATCTTTTTATCAATAGACTGAACTTTGTGTGTAGGAGTTCTCAGTTTAAGCATTTAAAGACTAAATCTTTTCTGACACTTGTTGCTTACAGGTAAAAATCCTGTATTTTCTGCTAGAAAATCACTTAGAACCACCAAACTATATATATATATATATATATATATATATATATATATATATATATATATATATATATATATATATATATATATATATATATATATATATTTATTTTTATTTTTTTAGCAGAGACCCTAGGGAATAAAATGGTGGTTGTTGCAATATTTTATGTCACATGGTATTTGCGCAGCAGTCTTTCAAACGCAATTTTTTTTTAAAAAATACAGTAATGAATTAAAAAAAAAAAAAAACTAAGTAGTAAAGTTAGCCCATTTTTTTTCCTCCAAAAGTTTTGATTACCTGTTTTTGTGTATTTAATATTTAAGATGTTTTTTTTTTTTTCTAAATTATACATACAAGTGAACTGATTGGAGGTTTGTTTTGTTTAATGTTTAAATGTAAAAAATTTTCTGTATCACTTAAGGCTGCTTCCACACTGGAGCAGGCATGCGTTGATGGTAAAACGCTGCTAGTTTTAGCGGCGCTTTACCGTTATTTTAGCGGCGCTATTCGGCTGCTAGCGTGGCGCTTATAACCCAGCTAGCAGCCAAGGAAGGGGTTAAATGCGCCCCTGAAGCGCCGCTGCCAAAACGCTTTGCAGGCGCTTTGGCAGCGGTGCGCATTCATTTCAATGGGCAGGAGTGGTGGAGCAGCGGTATACACCGCTCCAAAGATGCCGTTTGCAGGACTTTTTTTTTTTACATCCTGCCAGCGCATCGCCTCAGTGTGACAGCACTCAGGATATCACACTGAGAACTGCAGAGGAGCCGTTTTACAGGCACTTTACAGGCGCTCTTTTTAGCCCAAAAGTGCCTGAAAAATGCCCCAGTGTGAAAGGGGTCTAACTGTTAGATTTTATGAGATGAAGGGAAAAAAAAAAAAAAAAAAAAAAAAAAAAAAAATCGGCCAAATATATCGGCCCAAAAAATTAAAGTTACGTACCGGTAACGTCTTTTCCTGTAGTCTTTCAGGACAGCCACAATAGAGAGATAGTCTCCTCCCCTTCCTCTGGAAACACTGCGCCAGCCCATAAAATCTCTCCTCCCCTGCCAGACCTCAGTTCTTTCAAGAGTACCTCCGGCCGCTGGGGAGACACAAGAACACATTAATAACATTCCAATCAATATCATTACCATATTGCGTTCTGGTCTTTAATAAGACCCCCCCAAGCTTAGGGTGGGTAACTAGGGCTGTCCTGAAAGACTACAGGAAAAGACGTTACCGGTACGTAACTTTAATTTTCCCTTTCCGTCATTTCAGGACAGCCACAATAGAGAGGATAATCGAGCACTTACCAATTAGGGTGGGACTACAGCTTGCAGAACTTTTCGCCCAAAAGCCTGCTCACCTGCCGCCACCAGGTCCACTCTGTAATGTCTAACAAAAGTGGAGTAGCTGGACCATGTTGCTGCCTTGCATATTTGCTCTGGCGTTGCTCCAGCCTTCTCTGCCTGGGAAGTTGCCACTGCTCTGATGGAGTGTGCCTTTATGCCTCTAGGGACCTCCTTCCCCGCTAAAGAATATGCCTGCCCAATAGCTAATCTAAGCCACCTGGCAATCGTGCGTCGGGACGCTCTGAGACCCTTTCTGGCCCCAGAAAATAAAATAAATAGAGAATCAGACTTCCTTATTGTCTTAGTCATCTCTAGGTATTGTAGGATACACCTCCTTACATCTAAAAAATGAAATCTTAGTTCCCTTTCACCTGAAGGATTGGGACAAAACGAGGGTAGGACTATTTCCTGGCTTCTATGAAAGCTTGACGCCACCTTAGGCAAAAAAGCTGGATCAGTCTTAAGGACTATCCTGTCTGGCAAAATAACACAAAAAGGAGGTCTAATTGATAACGCCTCAATTTCGCTGACCCTCCTGGCAGTTGTTACTGCAACTAAAAATACTGTTTTTAGGGTAAGTTCCTTTAACAGGCACTTGTCCAATGGCTCAAAGGGACTTCCCGTAAGGCTCTGTAAAACCAGAGATAGGTCCCACCCGGGAAAGGGAGGACCCCTGGTAGGTCTCTGTCTTGACAGTGCCTTAAAGAATCTGACCACCCATGGATTGGTAGCCAGAGACTTCTCCAGGTAAGCACTGAGTGCTGAAACCTGACTTTTAAGGGTAGCTACAGATAAACCCTTGTCCGCTCCACACTGCAGAAATTCCAACACAGCTACGGGACTCTGCACCGAGAAGGAGTTTTCTATGCACCATTTGTTGAAAAGGAGCCAGACCTTTTTGTAAATCTTACGGGTCTCCTTTTTCCTACTGTTGAGGAGGGTAGAGATCAAGCTCTCTGAAAACCCCTTGGATCTTAATATACCCTCCTCAGTAGCCAGGCCGCTAATTTCCACTGCTGCACCTGTGGGCAGAGGACTGGACCCTGCGACAGAAGATCCTTTCGAGGTGGAAGGAAAAGGGGAGGTTCCGCTGCTAACTGACTGAGGACTGAAAACCATGCCCTTTTCGGCCAATGTGGAGCTACCAGAATAAGAGAGGTGCTCTCTAATTGAAACTTCCTCAGAACCGCCGGTAATAGTACCGGAGGAGGGAAGGCATAACATGTCCTGAAATGCCAACTCTGAGATAATGCGTCCACTCCCAGTGCTCCTTCCCCTGCGTTTAGGGAGAAAAAACAGGGGGTTTTCGCGTTGTCTTTTGAAGCGAAAAGATCCACTTCCGGGGGTCCCCATTTCTCAGATATGAGATTGAAAACCTCCTGGTTGAGGGCCCAATCTCCTTCCTTTAGACTCCTCCGGCTGAGAAAATCTGCGATTATATTCCTCTCCCCTCTCAGAAAAACCGCTGAGAGTGAGAGAGTGTTGGACTCGGCCCAGCTTAGAATGTCTTCTGCTAGGGCCAGCAGACTTCCGCTCCTGGTGCCTCCCTGCTTGTTTATATAGGCCACGGTGGATGAGTTGTCCGACCGTACCTGTACATGGTGGCCCTGGAGTTCCTTTTTGAAGAATCTGAGGGCTAGGCCTACTGCCCTCAGCTCTTTCCAATTGGAAGACCTCTGCAGCTCGTCGCCCTTCCATGTGCCCTGCGCTAGAAGGGATCCCAGATGTGCCCCCCAGCCCTTGCCACTTGCATCCGTGGTTAGGATCTGTGGGACTGGGATGAGCCACAGACGTCCCTGTGACAAGTTCACTTCCTTCCTCCACCACCAAAGAGATCTCTTTATTTGATGGGGAACCTGTACTAAGGTGTCTAGATCCCTCTGACTGTGGTCCCATACTCTTAGTACATATGATTGTAGGGGGCGAAAATGTAATCCTGCCCACTGCACTGCTGGAAGAGTAGAAGTTAGCAGGCCTAATGTTGACATTATGGACCTCTTGGACACCAGATGGTTGCACTGGAGGGAGAGAACTGCTCTGTCCAGTTTTAGAATTTTTTCCCCTGGAAGAAAAACTCTCGAGAGCGTAGTGTCCAACAGGTACCCCAGGTACACAATGCGCTGTGAGGGAATGAGACTGGACTTTTCTAAGTTCAGCAGCCACCCCAAACCTGTTAGAACCCTCTTGGTTAGATCGAGGTCTCTGATCAACTGTTCTGGGGATACTGCAAAAAGAAGCAGGTCGTCCAGATAGGCTATAACTGATACCCCCTGGAGTCGCAGGAAGGCCAACGCCTCTGCTAGTACCTTTGTGAATATGCGGGGCGAGGAGGATAGCCCGAAGGGCAGCGCTTGAAACTGCAGATGCAGTATTGTGCCCTGTAGGTCTACTGCTAAACGGAGGAAACTCTGGGAGGTTTCTGCGATAGGGACGTGTAAATATGCGTCTCTGAGATCCAGAGACACCATATAACCGTTGTGTGGTAGCAGGGCCCTGACCGTAAAGATTGACTCCATGCGGAACCTTTTGTAGCAAATTGACCTGTTTAAGGGTTTTAAATTCAGAATCAGTCTGAATTTTCCCGAGGGCTTTTTCACCACAAATACGTGGGAATAGAACCCCTCTCCTTCCTGCCCCCTTGGTACTCTGTGAACTACGTTCTGAATCTCCAGTTCCTTCAGGGTGTCCACCAAAGCTTCGGCCCTTGCTGTGCAGCTGGGAAGCTTCGTAACAAGGAACCTTTGCGGGGGTGGTCTTGAGAATTCCAAGAGATACCCCCTTCTTATGACCCCCAGGATGAATCGATTGGGTGAGAGGGTCTCCCACTGTGGAAGGAAGGCCCCCAGTCTTCCTCCCACCGTCCCTAGAGAGTCATTGATCTTTACGGGCCTTCTCAGGAGGGCGAAAAATCGCCCCTCCTCTGCCCTTGCCTCTTTGGCCCCAAGTTTTCTTCCCTTGCTTGGGAGATTCCTTGCCTTTTTTCGGACGAAACCCCTTTCTCGTCTGAGCTGGGGCTTTCCTTTTAGGCGGAAAGGACTTCTTTTTGTCCGCTGTACGGTCTAAGACCGTCTCTAAACCAGGGCCAAAGAGTAGATCACCTGTCAGGGGTATCCCGCACAATTTGACCTTGGAGGCGGTGTCCCCCGGCCAAGTTTTCAGCCAGAGCGCTCTTCTGGCCGAATTCGCCAGCGCCGCTGATCTGGCCGACATACGGACTGACTCTGCTGAGGCGTCTGCAATGTATGCGATTCCTCGCAGAATCGTGGGGAACGAGGCTAGGATAGTCTCCTTGGCTGTGCCAGCTTCAATGTGCTCCTGAATCTGGAAAAGCCAGTGCTCTAAATTGCGGGCTACGACCGTAACAGCCATTTCTGGCTTTAAGTTACCCACAGTTGAGTCCCACGTCTTTTTTAGAAGTGAGTCTATCCTTTTGTCCATGACATCCGACAAAGCCCCCATATCCTCGAATGCCAGGTCTGTATGTCTAGAGACCTGAGAGAAGGCGGCATCCAACTTGGGATTTTTATTCCAAATGGACGCTGGATCCTCTGAAAATGGAAACCTTCTCTTAAGGGAGCTAGAAAAGAAGGGTTTCCTCTCAGGATCCTGCCACTCCTTCTTAATCGTTTCCACCAGCACTTCATGTACTGGAAAAACTTTTCTTTTTTGATCTCCCAAGCCCTTATACATAAGGTCGTGGAGAGATAGGGGTTTTTTATCCTCGTGTATCCCGAGGGTTGTATATATTGCCCCCAAGAGATCTTCCACCTCATCCAGGGACAATTTATACCTGGAGATTTTCCTGGACTCCCCGTCCTGGTCCTCCCCTTCTGATTCCTCATGGGAATCAGACGTGCCACTGTCCGGTTGCCTCTGCTCCACCCCGGAAGGGCCTGACATCTCCTCTGCCATAACTAAATTGGTAGATCTGGCAGGTGCAGAGCCCTGAGCATGAGGCGGGGTTGTGTCCTGCTGAATGGGTTTAGAGGGAAGCTTGAACGTCTCAAAAAAGGTTTTAAAAGATGAAAAGGTGGATGACAGCTCTTTCACAGAAGCTGCCAACCCAGACTGCTGTTCAGATTCCCTTTCCTTAACCAGGGAGTCTATGCACTCCTTACATAAAACTTTAGTCCATGCTTCCCCTAAACTGTCTCTACAAGAGGCACACTTCCTTTTAGAGACATGAGTGGACTTTGTTTTTTCTGTAGATTTCTGAAAATACATACAAAAAAACCATATTACTTCCAGCAAGTTTAAGTGGAAACAACCCTGGGGGAGTACCAGATCCATCTTAAGGGAACTGCGCTCACCCCCCCACCCCCTGACCACCCAGGGGGACTGCCCTCCCTCTAAGTAAGGAACCATACAAGAGGGAGAGCAAACCTTAGATAGAGAGGACCCCTCCCCAGGGAACTCTTACCTTTGGAAGGCTGGAGACAGCGTCCGAATGAGCTGCAGCATCAGCCTCAGACATGACTGCAGGTGGTTGCCTGTGTAGAGTCTCACACTGAGTACATGTGAAGCGACTCACTCCAGCCTGAGCCCGGCCCCCTATCAGCCCCGCGACCCGGAACCGGAAGTCGCGGTTCAAAGGGAAAGCGTCCGCCCCCCCGCCGGAAATGACGTCACCCGTCGTCCGGCCCGCTGGTTCCAAATTTTGCGGCCTGTATGGATACAGGGGAGAGCGGACTGTCTCCATGCTGCGGCCCTGTGGACGCGATAGGGGTCCCCCACGACCTGATGCCGCGCTCGGCAAGGAAGGGGTGGCTTTCAGCTGCGGTATGTACCGCTACTCTTCATCCTGGAAGCCCCTGCTTCCCTAGGGATGATTTTCTTAGAAAGAGGCCACAGTCTCCCTGACTGCACCCGGCCTGGTTCCTCTGCACAGTGTCTCCCCACCGGAGGAAACACTAATAACTGAGGTCTGGCAGGGGAGGAGAGATTTTATGGGCTGGCGCAGTGTTTCCAGAGGAAGGGGAGGAGACTATCTCTCTATTGTGGCTGTCCTGAAATGACGGAAAGGGAAAAATCGGCATCACATATCGGCCATCGGCCACCGCGATTTCTAGATATCGGCATCGGCCAGAGAAAAACCCATATCGGTTGACCTCTAGTTCACACTATTGCGAATTGGATGTGGGTTTCTCCGCATCCAATTTGCATGTCAGGAGACTGTGACCGGCTCTCAATGGAGCCGGTTAAACATCCCCGGGACGGCTTAGGAGCAAATTGCACAGGAGTCCTGTGTGTCTTCTTGTCCGTTTCAGGTCCGAATTCAGCCAAAAATTTGGACTGAAACAGCGAACAGGGACGCACTGGACCCCTGCTGTGAGCCGCTCCACACGGCAGTGTAAACCCAGCCTAAAGCAAAGCAGGAACTGACCAGAATTCTGGTGGAGTTGTTTGACCCAAGATAAGCATGCAGCTAAAGTCAGTTTTTGTTACAGTGTAAGGCTGTAGAACCAACACACAGTGTTGTCTTCTTCCCCAGCCTGCTGAAGTAAAAAACAGCAGACTTCCCTCTCTTCCTATCAGCATGTTCCTTGTCAATACATTTTCATGCAGCACACCTGATCTTGTCCAGCTCTCAGTCCTGCCCCTCACTCTCCTAGCGCCCCCGCATAGGGGATCGAAGAAACATCAAGTTGACATATTTACTCTGCTTGAATTTTAAAAAGATACTTTATTTTATACAGCCAGTTATTTTCCCCCCATATGTGTGTTGTGGTGTGCTGAAACATGTTGGGCACCATTCACACAGGACGCAAACATGTGTACAGGGGACCTACACCCACATATTAGGACACAGCAGCTGTGCCCGTGCAGCCGCATGTCCCAAGAGTAATGAATGGACATTGGTGCATTCCTGTGCTGGTGAAAAGGACGGCCCTGCACTGGAGACGCATGTCTTCACTATGTGTGAATGGGCCCTAAAGGTGTATTTAAAGGTTACTGCAATGCATAGGTGTAAAGCCAGTTTTCCTGAAGGGGCATTTAATTGCAAGGTCTATGGCAGACTTTTTCAATCTTCACCTTTCTTAAAGTAATTTTCAGGTCCAAGGGAACCCCTTGCCAATAAATACTATATCTAAACGCTCACAGTACAACTGTGTAGTTGTCAGTGGAAAGAATGCTCCCCCTTACAGATAGCTAAAAAAAATATGCTGGCAGTGGCTAGATATTGGAGAAGCAGAAATTGCTCAAGGAACCCCTAGCAACCTCTGGAGGAACCTTGGTTGAGAAAGGCTGGTCTATCATGTGTCACACACAATCATCCCTTTGGAACTGTTCTAATTTGGATAGACACAACTTTATATAATTTATTTTACCTTATAAGCAGACTGGCATCTTTAGAAAAATAAAAGCTGCTTTTTCCAGCTTCAGTACTAAAAAGACTGTTCACACAAAATCGTGGTGCGGGAAAGGGGCATTCTATGCGTGTTTCCTGCATTGCAGGTGAACGTGCTGCCCTTATGAGAGCATCCGGGTGCCAATGAGATATTACTGGCACACCAACGCCTCTTGCAAATGTTCTGCGCTTGCAGGCACCAAGTTACATGCTACTGCAGTACCATGCGGGTGCTGTGTGTTCTGGTAGTGTTTGAAATACTTTCTACATTCCAATGTCTTTAGCAGCCCATTGAAATGAATGTGTGCGAAAACATATAGGCCCAAAATCTGAAAACCCTGGGTAGGAAACATTAAAAAGTTGATAGGAATGTGCCTTATAAAGTGAAACCTCTCCAAAAATCAAGATGATAAACGACTAGTACAGAAGGCAGTGATGTACAAGGTGCAGATAACTTGCATCCTCCCAAAGCATGTATAGAATTTTGAATATTTTATTCTGTATATAGAAGCCCCCATCCCATAGCTAGCAAATGATGTAGACTGAAGAGATGAGATTTCCATTGGGAGTAGGCAATAGTAGGAAGCTACCTTTGAAGCCATGCTCCTAAAACTTTGATGGGCTGAAGTAGAGGGACCTGGATGCTTGATCCAAACAGCATGTTTGGCAAAGAAAACAGCAGAAAGTCCCACTTGAGCACATTAGGACTGGCAGCCAGTTACACAAAATGATTCTGTGCCTTCAAGGCAACAATAAATAATTCTACTTCGTCTTATGACAGTCCTTCATACTGTCAAACTCAGGGGACATTTGCACAGTAACACATTAAAATCTGTTGCTGGCGAATTGATAAAAACGGCTTTGCTCCCTTTGTACAGCTAAAACCTATTAAAAAAAAAAAAAAAAAAAAACACACAACACTGACATATTGCCACTTAAACTGTACAGTAAAAATAACCATACCAATTAGGATCAGTTTGTTCTTCTGAACACAACCTTTTGTTTCAGCTGCACCTAATACAGGTGGTCCCCTACTTACAAACATCCGACTTACAAACGGAAGGAGATAACAGGAAGTGAGAGGAAATCTACCCCTAGGAAGGGAAATTCTCTCCTGTAAGAGCTAATATGGGTAAAAGGTGTCCCCACTGAAGCTTTATCATCAATCCTTGTTTCCACAAAAACACCAAATTTTCAAAATCCAATTGTCATTGGGAAAGAAAGCGAGGTGAAATCTTCTGAAGAGGGGCACAGACAGCAAAACAAATGTTATAGGGGTGTTAACCATTCCTTATGCTATCCAAAAAGCTTAAAAATTGTTTTTTTTTGGCTGGAGCTACACTTAAAAAAAAAAAAAAAAAATGTACCTGTTCCGACTTACAAACAGATTCAACTTAAGAATAAACCTACAGACCCGATCTTGTTTGTAACCCGGAGACCACCTGTAAAATGCAATTTAAGATGCTAGACTACAATTTCCCATCAAGAGGCAAAAATTACCTTAGGTCAAAGTACCCTCCTGGCACTCAAGTGCTTACCTTGCATTTAACAGGTTTACAATAAACCCTTAACAATACAAACAATATGAAAATGCACAAAGTATTAAAAAAAAAAAAAAAGCATACTAAGGCATCAAGGAGGCCTACAAATAAAAAAAAAAACAAACAAACAAAAACCCCATGTAAAAAGATTAGCAATGGTTATTTTTTAATTTTTTTTTTTTTTTTATAAATGTCATACCAGGTCTTAGAATTACACAGCAGAAAGAATCTATATAGATGACATTAGTCATGAAGGGCATGTTTCTATCATCCAGACCATGGTTTCAGAAACTCTTTGCAACATAAATGCTAGCAGGTGCGTTCAGATCAGTAACCAGATACACAAAACAAGGGCAAAAAGGGGAGTTTGACAGTACATTCATTCTTAGGTACAGAAGAATTTTCAGTTTAATACATTTTATTAAAATTACAATTTAAAAATTATTCTTACTATGTTTTAACCAATTGCTGTTCCCGCCCCTCAGCAGTTTTAGCCCACGTTCACATGTCAAATCAACGGCTATTGCCGGCAATGGCACCGTCCGAATCGGTGCGATGCCGACTTTGCGACACCACACCGATTCCCAAAAGTAGTTCCTGTACTACTTTTGGTGACTTCGGGGGGGTTTGAATAGACATCTGTGCATGAAGCCGCACAGATGTCTGTCAAATCACCCCCGAAGTCGGACTGCATTGCCGGTTTAAAATTGTGCGAGTTTAGCTGAACACGCCCTCAATGTGAACCTGAGCTAACTGCTACAGGGCGTTAGCTGTGTGCCGCATCACACGCACTGAAGTTGAGGAAAGCCACACCAGTCTGTAATCTGTGCAATCTGGTCCTCCCACTGATCATATAAAAACAAGAAAAGTCCAAAAGGATTGCTGCACTTAAAAATAAATATATATATATATATATATATGTGTATGTGTGTGTGTGTGTGTGTGTGTGTGTGTGTGTGTGTGTGTGTGTGTGTGTGTGTGTGTGTGTGTGTGTGTGTGTGTGTGTGTGTGTGTGTGTGTGTGTGTGTGTGTGTGTGTGTGTGTGTGTGTGTGTGTTCGTTCCAGCTCTTCCTGGGTAGGGGGCACACATGCTTATAGACAGCGGGGGCCGATCAGGGGGTACTGCAGACTCGATGTCTGCCGGCACCCGCCGATCATTTGGTACAGAGGCAGAAAAGTGGGCTGCCTATGTAAATAAGGCAGATTGCTGTTCTGCCAGTAGGGAAGGCATGATTCAGTGTTCCTGCAAAGGGAAACACAGGCTAGGCACACAGTTAACCCTTTGATCGCCACTGATGTTAACGCCTTTCCAGTCATTAGTACAGTGACTGCATTTTTTTTTTTAAAACACTGATCATTGTATTAGTGTCACTGGTCCCCAAGTGTCCAGTGTCAGAACGTCTGCCACAGAATCAAAATCCCACTATAAGTCGCTGTTTGCCGTCATTACTAGAAAAAAAAAAATAATATTCCATAGTTTGTAGACGCTACAACTTTTTCACAAACCAATACACCTATTTGGTTTTTTTTAACCGAAAATATGGAGCAGAATACATATTGGCCTAAACTGATGAAGAAATTTGAATTTTTTTATTGGATAGTTTTTATAGCAGAAAGTAAAAAATAGTTTTTTTTTTTTCAAAATGGTTTGTTTGTTTTTTTGTGCTATAAACAAAAAAAAAAAAAAAAAAAAAAAAAAAAAAAACGCAGAGGTGATCAAATGTTACCAAAAGAAAGCTCTATTTGTGGGAAAAAAAAGTACATTTTGTTTGGGTACAGTGTCGCACAATTGTCAAAGTAACGCAGTGTCATATCGCATAAAATGGCCTGGTCAGAAAAGGAGGCTAAATCTTCTGAAGATGAAGTGGTTAAAGACATTGGCTGTATGTTAGGTCAAATGGTTAGAAAACAGATTCACTTTTGACTTTTGTCTATTCTTTGGCACCAGTTTACATTATAGTACTCTGGAGGATATCCTCTATTTTAAAAATGCTGTTTTACATTTATTTCATAGCAGTATAATCAAGTCAGAGTCTGACAAGCATACTATTGGCAGCAACAGCCTGAATCAATTAAAAAAAACGAATAAAACTCACTGGCTGCTTCCCAAAATTTGTTCCACAATTAGATTATAAAAATGATCAAAGTAGCTTTAAGGCATTCTTCAGCTTAACACAACGGAAAATGTAGTGGATGTCATATGAATAAAAGGATTTCTTATGTGTGAGTAAGTGAACTGCCCCCTCCATTCAGGTTGCCCACTGTTTTTACATCACAATTGAGATGCTGTTACATTGCCTCCTCTGTGTAATGTAGAGGTTCAGCAAAGGGGTTGAATTCCATAAAAGTTAAGGCTCGTGCACACCGGGCTTTGAAAACCACCACTTTTACAGGTGTTTGACAACTTTTTTTCAGCCTGTAAAAGCACCTCTGTGTTAGCAGATGAATCCATGCACATAGGCATATTAATAGAGAAGCATTTACAGGCAAAATAAAACAAACACCAGCGAGCGCATTCAGGAGAGAAGCCTTTGTGCAGAAAAACCACTTGATGCACCTAATGCATGTAAACGTATCTAAACACTTGGCACGTTTAAACGCTTGAGCATTTATTCCAGTAGTTGGCATACATTAATATTCTGGCCAGTGGAAACCATTAACGCTCAACGCGATTAAAAAGTGTGCACAAAATGCAGCTTTAAACGTCTTTTTAAGCAGCCATTCTGAAGCAAAACTGGAGAGTGGTACAAAAATGAGTCTACAGCCAACAGTGAAACACGGTGGAGTTTTCTTGCAAGTTTGGGCTGAATTCAATCAAATCTCTTAATAAATTTTGACCAAAATGCATTTTTCCCACATCTCTCTGATTAAAAGAAAATCCCAATAAAGTGTATATTGATTGGTTTGTGTGAAAGTTATAGCGTCTACAAATTATGATATATATAATATAATGGAATAGAATAGAATAAAATAGAATATAATAAAAAATAAACACATACAGATACACACAGGAATATGTTTGTTTATTTTTTTATAATAGTAATGGCAGTGATCAGTGGACACTGTGCTGGTCACGAGGAGCTTTTAAGCGAAGGCCGCGGCTTCGGCCTAGCGGACTGCGCCGAAGCCGCGGCCTCCCCTAAAAACTCCTGCCCGCAGCTCCTCAGGACCGGCGCGGTGTCAGCCAGTCCTGGTGAAAAAAAAAAAAAATAATAATCTAAAAAATCAATTTGACCTCTCAGCTCGATTCAAATCGATTTTTCCCCAGCCCTAAGCGGGACAGCGGGCAATCTGACACTTTGTAGGAACTAACTTCCACTGACATCACCAATGGCATTTTTACTGTGATCAGTGCTAATATGCACTGTCACTGTACTAATGACACGGAGCAGGAAGGGATTAACATCTATGGCGATCAAGTGGTTAAATATATGCTGCTTTCACTGGGGATCTAGTCGTTTTCATTCCCTGCTTTTACAAGGCATGAAAAAAAAAAAACTAGATCCAGTCACTGAACACAGTTTTGTGCTGGCGGTCAATCGCTGGCCAGGACCCAGTGATCAGCATGTGTTGTGACGAATCACAGCACAAACAGACAGACAGGGCACGCACCCCTACCCAGAAATGCAGAATCACATGGCAAATGGTTATGAACTATCTTCAGTTTAATAAGAAGAAATCCTGGAATTGATGGTTTAACCCCCCACAGAGCCCTGACCTTAACATCATTGAATCTGTCTGGATTAGAGGCAGCCTACATCCACAGAAGATTGGTTCTCCAAGATGGAACAACCTACCTGCCAAGTGCCTTCAAAAAAACTGTGTGCAAGTGTACATAGAAGTGATGTTGCTTTGAAGTCAAAAAGGTAGTCACAGCAAACAATGATTTGCATATACCCCAAGCTCCACCATAGGAGAAGCATTTTGTAAATTGGTAAAAATTAAACAATTAAAAAAATATATTTCTAAACACATTCTTACTTTAGAGCATTTACACCTGTCAAAAACTTTTGCAGTACTGTAGGTATCCCAGGGGGCTGCAGCACTGTAATTGTCTTTCCTGTCAAGGTGAGAAACCAGGGGTGTCCCAAGAAAGGTTTACCATTGTCCCCCACCCTCCTAAAAATAAAAAATATCCAATTCTGTGAGAAGAGGGGGCAGAATGTGAATGGAGAAGGCCCATTTTAAGTTGTGTTGTTACACACAGACAATTACAAGATTGTGGCATATGCCGACAATGCTTTATTTATTCATTACAAAACCTTACATTCCTTCGAGTTCATGGATTTTGACAGATACACTTCTGAACAAACCCTTCCAAAACAGAAATTTTAAACCTGAATATACCCCACAGGGAAAAACAGAGTGCAATGATGCATACATTTTATTTCAAATGTAATTCCCAAAAACATCAATATTTTGGAGCTTTTTGTTTTAATACAATTTCTGACTGCTATAATCTGAACTGTATTCTTTTAGTAAACAGGGAAGATGGCACGGTAATATCCTACCTGGGATAAAGGAGAGCAATAAAAAAGTTATTCCTACATAAAATGTTAGCTGTTGCTATGAGTGCGAATAGCACTTTTCACTTTCATTTTGCTTTAAAATATAAAAATTAAAGGCAACAAGCCTTTTTAAAAGTAAAAAGGTAAGCGATGGTTGCCTCCATACTAAGCCTCTGTTCACACCAGTGCGGCTTTGGAATTGAGCTACTTCAGTGCGATTTGCATGGCCAATTTCATTGTGGCTTGTGAGTAAATCGCTGCGACATGAGTTGTGGTGATATGAACAGTTCCACTGCTGGCAATGGGGTACGACTGCATGGATCTAAATCGCATGACAAGTAGCACTGATGTGAACAGGGGGTCTCAGTACAGGTTTCTTTAGCCACTTGCCGACCGCCGATACCCGTCCTCACTTTGAGGACGGATATCGTTACGGCAGCAGATAGCTGCCAAAACCCTGGTATCCCTGTGTTCGGCCGGCTACAAAATAAAAGTGGTCTCTGCAGCGGATTCGCCACAATATCACTTTTATCGGCGGCGGGAGACAGCGCCCTCCGCCTCCCGCCACACTCCAGTGCCCTCCACCGCTTACCGGAGCCATTGGCAGCGGCGGAGGCGATCCGGTCCTCTCACTTGCTGTGCATGGAGACGAGTGATAGCTCTTAAAGGGACATTTTTTTTTTTTAATCATCTTATTAAATGACAACTTTTTGTTGTTATTGCATTTTAGCGTAAATTTGTGTAGTGTCTTTTTGACCCCAGATTTAATATTTAAGAGGTCCTGTCATGCTTTTTTTCTATTACAAGGGATGTTTACATTCCTTGTAATGGGAATAAAAGTGACCTTTTTTTTTTTAAAAACAGTGAAAACAAAAAAAAAAAAAAAACAAAAAAAAAAAAAAAAAAAGGTAAAATAAATAAGGAAAAAACACACCCCATCCCGCCGAGCTCCCGTGCAGAAGTGAACGCATACGTGAGTAGCGCCCGCATATGAAAACGGTGTTCAAACCACACAACTGAGATATCGCCGCAATCGGTAGAGCGAGAGCAATAATTCTAGCCCTAGGCCTCCTCTAACTCAAAACATGTAACCTGTAGAATTTTTTAAACCTCGCCTATGGAGATTTTTAAGGATAAAATTTGTCGCCATTCAGCGAGCGGGTGCAATTTTGAAGCGTGACATGTTGGGAATCAATTTACTCAGTGTAACATTATCTTTCACAATATAAAAAAAGAATTAGCCCAACTTTACTGTTGTCTTACTTTTTAATTCAAAAAAGTGTATTTTTTCCAAAAAAAGTGCGTTTGTAAGACCTCTGCGCAAATACGGTGTGACAAAGTATTGCAACGACCGCCATTTTATTCTCTAGGGTGTTAGAAAAAAAAAAACTGTATGTTTGGGGCTTCTAAGTAATTATCTAGCAAAAAAGTGTTTAGAGTTGATCGAAAAAAAAAAAAAAAAAAAACTAAAAAGTCCTCCCTTGCACTATAGGGAGTAACTGTGCATTTAGTCTGGGGGACAAGAGCACTTTTACTTACAAATCACAAAACAACCTGCTTGTGGATTTATACGGACTAAATGTGTATATACCATCAAAAAAAAAAAAAAAAAAATCACCAAATCAATTTAGACCTGGGGAGGTCCACCCTTTAGAAAACCTTTATTCAAACAAAAAAATATTTACCATAGTATGTTAAAACAAATACCGTTTATCACAATATCCACAAAAGAGACCCAGATAATAGTATGTATGTGTACGGCAATACTTTTAGTACATGTAATCAATACATGTCACAATATAAAGAGGTAACTTAGGCAGCGTCGCCATTACCCCAAAATGACACACTGTCCCAACCAAACATGGGTACTGAAAGGGTGCAATGTACACCAAGCCTACATAAAAGGTGTTAAACCTACAGTGTGGCTTGAAAGAATTCTAGGCCCCAACATCATGGCTTGGTCACTTCAGAACATAGCAATAAAACAGTCTTCTCCAGTCACCTGGTTAGGTACAGTGTAAGTGGCATCATGTTGAACATTAAGAAACAGATTGCTTCTCCTATGGTGGAGCTTGGGGTATATGCTAATATTTATTGCTGTCTGTGTCCCCATTAGGGAGATTATTTGTTCCATTTATGGTGATCATTGAAAGTAAAAGAATATCCCAAATTTTAGGCTGTCCCCAGAAAAGTAATAGAGGGGAAATCTTCTAATGGGGACATTAGTAGGGATTTCCTCTAACTTCCTGTTCCTGGCTATGGGACAGGAAGCAAAAAAGTAAATCTCCCCAATGAATACATCAAACAACAGCTCTATGCGTGCAAATATCCAAAGTATATAAACCACCGGGGCAATTAAAAATATGTAAACTACAATGTCAACATAAAAGTCCATTGAAGTGCATAATAAAACAAAGCGCATCCGAAATTAAGTACATTGAAAAAGCCTCCAAATTGTCATGTGCTTCAATTTCCAAGGGAATGAAAACACATGCTCAGTGTCTTTAACCCCTTGGCGCTAAACGTACGCAAATATGTGGCCCCACTGAACAGGGCTTTCTTTCCATGGGGCCGCGCAGCACTACCAGCAGAGACTGGGGGCTCACCGAGAGCACTGAGCCCCATACTAATGATCTGGACTCAGAACTCCTGATGCCGGGTCACCTGATACTTGTGATTGGATCAGTCACTGTGAAGGCCACCCCTGTGTTTTCTATGTCTGTGAATGGAGGAAAGAGATATATTGTATCTTGCTCTGTCCTTGGAGAGGGGAAAAGAATACACACGATCAGAAATGCCACCAGCAAAACTCTGATGACCACTTTTTGTAGACAAAATGCAACCGTGTGTATGCTCCATCGGTCTTTTGCTGGCGGAATTCCCACCAGCAAAAGATTGAGAGCAGGTTCTCTATTTTTCGGTCGGGAAAAGTTCCTATTTGAAAAATGCGATCGTCTGTATGCAATTCGGATGCGCAAAAAAATGACGCATGCTCGGAAGCATTGAACTTAATTTTCTCGGCTCTTCGTAGTGTTTTATGTCACAGCGTTCTTGGTGGTCGAAAGTTCAGAGAACTTGTGTGACCGTGCGTATGCAAGGCAAGCTTGAGTGGAATTCCGTCGGAAAAACCATCCAAGTTTGTTTTGATGGAAATTCCAATCGTGTGTACACGGCATAAGGGTACAAATAACATACACATATGTGGCATCGCTGCAATCAGGATAATTTATTTTGGGTTGTTCTTCGGTAGAAAGGTTATGGTTATAGCAAGAAATAAATAGAAATATAAAAATATAATATATATTCTAAAAACACACACACACTATTTTGGGCCAGTTTTCCTTTTGATAATATACACGGTATAATCCACCTGGATGCACAAAGTAGCGGTCATTTCATTCAGGAAACATTCCAGTAAATCCTCATTCATAAATGACGTGGTAATTATATGGAAAGGGAGTGGGGATTCACTGGAATGCATTTTCCTGAATGAGAACAACAAAAAAAAAAAACAGGTATAACCTAACCCTTTCAGCAGAAAGAGGTACATGGTTTATATACTTTAGATGTTATTTATGATATATTTGTATGCTACACAAGTTTTGTGTTGGATACAGCAGCTTTAAACCCTATTCATTTTATTATTGGATTAGATACTATGGTATAGGTTTCTTATTTACAAATCTCACCAATGGAACACAAAAAAACAAAAAAACAAAAACAAACAAACACACCTGACAGTTATAACCCATCCAAAAATGGGAAAAAAGTTTTGCCTGTAGTTGTTCTATTTTAAGAAGCCATATTGGTAACACAATCATAATGTTAGAATTAAAACACAAGAGAAAGTGGTCGCGAGTGAATCTCTTTTAAAAAGTAAAAATATACCTTACCTTGCTTTAAAAAGAAAGTTCACCTTTAGCAAAATGTTAGACTCATATGAGTGTAAAAGTAAAATGTAACCAAAAAGCACCTGCCTGCGCTCCTCCGATCCCCTGCTGTGACAGTGGGCAGGGGATCTTCTCCCAACACCCGCTGTCACAATGTAAATAGAGCAATCTGTGAATGACTGAACTACCAATACTATTCTGCCACTGCTGCAGACAGCTTGTAGTCCTCCATGAACTAGGAGGGCACTGGTGAGTACCCTCAAAGTTAATTGATCTTACTGCTCTCTGGTAACTGTCTGCCCTTATCGAAGGCACGGGCAGACAACTATTCTGATATTATTCAGGAGTCTGACATTATACCTAGTATCTGCTGATCATGGGTGAAATGCTCTGCAGGCTCCAGACAAAACATTTTTACCTGCAAAAACACAGGTGCATTTATTCAAGGAGAACTTTGCCTTTAAAACTCCTGTAATATCAGCTCCATTTTCATACCACTTCTACTAATGTAACTAAAACAATCAGAGTGAGGATACCAAAATGTTCCGGTATATTATAGAAATGGGAGATGTACAAACTCATTTAGCTAATTTTAACCAATTCCACTGAACAACCTGGAAAATGGGGCTTCTTTATCAGAATCAAAATTTCTTATACCCATATGATTCTTTTCATTAACATTGCACATTGCTACGTGTGTTTGCAGCACATAACTTGTGCTTATGTAAACATTGAACATGGAAAATGGTTTCAGAAATGCTGATAATGTTACAATCGATGCTGCAACACTTCAGAGGAGTTCTAGAGAGCTTGAAAGCTGAACAAGCGCAGAGTATGCAGACACAATTATGTAGATCTAAGCTGCTGACAGGCTCTTTTAGAAAACTGCAGTTAAACATTGAAAGACAGCTATTTGAATGAAAGTTTTTCATCCCATGAATACCATATGCATACATTTTCATACATGTGTTACAGAGACCAAATGTGAATAGAGTTTTCACAGCTACAATGGGTTTCTGCTTCCACTTACACTTTGGGGGTTATTTACTAAAGGCAAACCCACTTTGCACTTGGAAGTGCAGATGCTGTAGATCTGAGGCGGACATGCAAGGAAAATAAAAATCAGCAATTTAGCTTGCACATGATTGGATGATAACATCAGCAGGGCTTCCCCTCAGATCCACAGCGAGTGCACTTGTAGTGCAGAGTGGATTTGCCTTTAGTAAATCAACCCCTTTGTGTCAACCATTTATTGTCATTCAAAAACACAGGATCTTTTAGGGAGCCAAAATCCAGTATTTTGGTTGTCCATATGCATTTAATGTTTGTGCAACATTTACATGCATACACAATGAGACAATCAGAAGAAAAATTCCATACGAGGCACAATCGTTCAATTTTTGTATAGTGTGTGCTAGAGCTGCACAATTCTGGCCAAAATGAGAATCACAATTTTTTTGCTTGGAATAAAGATCACGATTCTCACGGCGTAACATTATACAAAAAAAAGGGCTAACTTTACTGTTTAGTTTATTATTAATTCAATAAAGTGTGTTTTTTTTCCGAAGAAGGAGGAAGAAGGAAGGAGGAGGAGGAGGAGTGTTGATGTTTGGGGGTTCCAAGTAATTTTCTAGCAAAAAATACTGATTTTAAACAAGTGTCAGAAAAAGGTTTAGTCTTTAAGTGGTTAAACTTCCCTCATTTACAGACCGAAGTTCCTTCCTTTGATCTAAAAAGGACAAAGTGTTAACAATGTTTTTCCTCATCTCTGTCTGAGCGATGTTGTCATAAACTTGGCAGGCAGCCTTGTATTTAATTTTTTTTGCATGATTTTTTAGACAACTGTGAGCAGAGAACTGCATAGAATCGGGAAAATGCATTGTTAAGATCACGAAGGGGGGGGGGGGGCGCGATCTGATTCTTTAAGGATTAATTGTGCAGCTCTAATGTGTGCGCAACGTTCGACATACAATTCAGACTTTGCAAAGCAAAATTTCCGAAGGAACAAACTCCAAAATTTCTCATATGTGAGCAGAACAAAACGCTTTTCATTCAACATGTACAGTTTTCATACGATTTTCGTACCAGAAAAAACAGAAACGAAAGACTGCACATGATCAGAAACAAACAAAAACAAAAAAAAAAAAGCTACAAAACCCTACAATCTGCAAGAGGAATGCAAATGGCTGGAACAGATGACTGCCAACCTTTATATGCTCGATACAGAGAGTTGTAAACATTTCAGTCAACTCTCTCTCCGATAAATAAGCAGAGGGGTAAGATGTTGCTTTTTAAACATGGACATAAGAGCATGTTAACACATATTTGCCATTTTAAGGTTGAAAGGGGTAACAGCTGAAAGGCTGTAAGGGCTCTCCAATGTCTACTGCCAAGCCTGCATAGGAATACAGTCAAAGGATGGACCTTCAGGATGATAGTTTCCCACAAGACAGCCAAGGCCTACAATTCTGGATGTCATCTTGTGTTTGCATGTCTGTATGACAACTGTTACCAGTAAAACCTGTTTAGTGGACAAATTGTGCATGCCTGGTCGGCCAACATTCAATGTTTGTGGGCAGCTTTATTATGCTATAGGGGATTACATCAAACAGGCACTTAACAGTGCTAATGCATATTGAGTAAGAACCAGAAACTAGTATTTTCAGAAATTTCATTTGATGCAAAACACATCATAAATCACATATGCCTGTAAATGTGGTCTGAGAGATCCTTGAACATGTATTTTATTTACTCAGCAGACACGGATGATACCATTGATCTCTTAGTGGATAAAGTAAATCAACCAGGATCTACCTGGCCAATGGATTCCCCACATCCCTAAAACAAATCAGTCAAGATGACCACTTGTGCCCAACCAGTCTAATCTACAGAAGTGTTACCTAGAACTCCGTCACACTTCTCATGTGATGCTGCCTAAAAGCAAATTGGTCTGGCCATTTAAAATAGTGAAATTGCCATTTGCTAATCACCTTACTGTTCCACATGCTTTCTTGGTAAAAAAAAAAAAAAAAAAAAACCAGTTACACTTACCGGTAACTGTGTTTCACCCCGAGAGATGATTAGTCCACCTGACAGGAAACACAATCAAAGAGGTTACAAGCCCCCGCCCCTCCCCGTGTTTCTCAGTTGTGACAAAGTATTGACCCACACCAGTGCAAGAGAGTGAAAAGACTAACACCACCACACTGTATATATTAGACCATACCTAAACAGAACGGGTGGGAAGTAGGCCTGCCGTCCTGGAAGACTTCCCAGAAACAGTTACCGCTAAGTGTAACTGGTCATTTTCTCAAGTCATCTTCCAGGATGGCACCCTGAGAGAGGAGCAAGTAGCTCAAGCCTACCTTAGGGCGGGACAACAGCTTGCAGGACCTTCCTGCCAAACACCAGATCTTGAGGAGACAGTAACTCCACCCTGTAATGCTTCAGGAAGGTGTTCTGGCTTGCCCAAGTAGAGGCTTTACATATCTGTTCCACCAAAGCTCCGGCCCTTTCCGCCTAAGAGGTTGCAAGAGATCACGTGGAATGTGCCTTGAGGTTCCTTAAAATTTATTATAAGTCGATATTTTCCTGAGGGCTTGAGCACCACAAATATGTGGGAGTAAAAGCCCCGACCCTGTTGGTCCTCTGGGACCGACACTATGACCTCCTGACTGGCCAGCTCTTCTATGTTCCGTAGGATTCCTCCTGCCTTGCAGGGATCCTTGTGAAGGTGGGTCAAAAGAAACTTGGGGGGCTCTGACTCTTTCCCATTGAGGGACAAAGTGGGAAAGCCTTCCCCCTACTGGCAAGTCATTTGGTGGTCTTGTCGCCCGACTTCTGGCTGGAAAAGAGAATGCCTGATTTTTGCTGGTCCTTTCCGGCTCCCCAACACCAATTAGGGGAGACCTTTTTCTCTGAGAAGCGGTTCTTTGCTTGGGGGCCACGAAAAAACCTCTTCCTGTCCATTCTCGGTTTAACAGGGAATTTCTTCCCTTTTTCAGTAGACCTAGCAAGGGCTTGATCTAAACCAGTACCAAAAAGGAGAGAACCCTCAAAAGGGAAGGCCACACAGCCGGGTCTTGGATGAACTATCCCCATCCCAGGTTTTAACCCAGAGGGCTCGCCTGGCTGAGTTCAATAAGGCACCAGATTTAGCAGGGGCACGCACTGTCTCAACTGCAGCATCCGCTAGGTATGCAACTGCACTTTTTATGACCTCCAAAGAATCTAAGCCCTCCTTAGATTTGAAGGTTCAGGACACATGGTCCATCAGTTTACATACCCACATATCCGCATTTCTTGCGATGCAAGCTGAGGCCAACGCGGGGCTCATAGCCGCAGCGTTAGCCTCCCAGGCCCTGTGTAAATTGGTTTCTGCCTTCCGATCCATTTGGTCCTTTATAATGCCCGTGTCTTCAAAAGGAGAGATCGGACTGCTTAGACACTTGAGCTAAGGAGGCATCTAATCTAGGGGTCTTAAACTTTTCCTCATTTTCTTCCGTAAAGGGGAATCTACGCTTCCACGTTTTGTATTTCAGGAGCCTCTTCTCAGGTTTCTTCAACTGCCTTAAGATAACATCTTTAAGGGCAGAATGTACAGGAAGAACACTGGCTTGTGGCTTGATTAAGGCTATATACATTTTATTCTGGGCAGAGACCTGCTCGGTGGGCTCCTGAATCTCTTCGGAAGCATAAATGGCCCTCAGGAAGCCCTCCATGTCGTCGGCTGAAAAAATATGCCTACTAAACCTGAAGTCCGCCCCCTCCTCCTCCTGGCTGTCCGCTACCCCCTCATCCGAAGATCTCCGCTCAAAGGATTCGGACTCGAGTTCCTCCTCTGAATCCCGAGAAAAGGGAGTACTTTGGGTTATCCCGATCCTCTCGCCTGACACGTTTAGACCCCCTAAAGGAAGCAGAGCCCTCCTGGGAGGAGGCGTCCTTACTGGCATGGGCCTCTGACTCCCTAGACTTGGAGGGATGATTGAAAAGCCTTTAGAGTGGACAGCATCTCAGTTTGATCTGTGAGAAAATCCTTCATAATCTGAGATGTCTCCTCCCATTAGCTTCTGTATACATTTAAAACAGAAAGGCTTAGGATGATTTGCGGGTAACCTATCATTACAGTTCCCGCATCTTAGAGCGGGTAGATTTTACGGGACGGCTGGCAACCTCACAGGCAGTGGCATCCTCCCCTGAAACAAAATACAGGCATAAATATAGCACTCTAACACCCAGAGGAGAACTAAACCTCTGGCGGCCGGGCAGAATTAAACCATCTAAACCTCTGGCGGCTGGTCAGACTCACCCCCTGTGGTCTCCTCTATGGCCATGGACCCTGCAGGTCTCTCCTCATGTTCCATGCTGCACAACTAGCCTGGTCCGTAGGAGAAATGGGAGCCTGCTCCAGCTGGATTTATATCTCCTCCTTATGATGAGTGAGGCTGTGCTTTCTCCCCTCCACCACGAGGACGCCGCTGCCATTTTGCTGTAGACTGGAAAGGACGCGGGCCACACCGAGCTCACTTTCTGTCCAGTGGAGGAAGTGATGTATTACAACACTCCTTAACTATCTTCAACAAGATGGCGCCGAACGCCCACAGGACACTGAGCAGTGCAGGCACACTCCTTCAGCCTACATTCTGCACAGCTAAAAGGGAAAAAAAAAAAAAAAAAAAAAGCGAGAGCGCGCGCGGGGGGGGGTGGGGTTGGAGTTAGTGGTATGGGGGGCCGACGTCATGGAGCATCAACTCAGCTCCCCCTCCTCATCCCACTGCTGATTAAAGACACCCATCCTGACCAGCACCTCTGCACTAGAGAATCCCAGAAAAAGGTAAGGCAAGCAACACACCGCCCTAATGGGAGGAGAACCAGGCTTCTTTTCTGCACCGCCACCGTACAGGAAAGGAGAGGAGGCAGGAAAATAGGCCCCTGAAGTTCTGGGTACACCACTGTACCCAGGGACCTTCAGCGCTCGGGGGGGTTCTTTAGTTTGCGCTGCCCCCCCGAAGAAAGGATAGGGGAAATCCCACCTAAGAAGGATAAAATATCTGGCCAGACCCAGAGGCTTCCCAGGCATTTGGTCCGGCTCCCAGGGGAGACCACAAGCCCCAGGCTCGGGTCTATAGATAAAATAACAAACTGTGTCGCTGTGGGGGAAAACACAATCAAAAACTGAGGAGCATGGGGAGGGGCAAGGGCTTTTAACCTCTTTGATTGATTGCATTTCCTGTCAGGTCGACCAGTCATCTCTCAGGGTGCCGTCCTGAAAGACGACTTGAGAAAAGATAGATACGTTTATTTTAGAATACATTAACTAGTATGACTTTAAAATAGAATGCATAGCAGAGTTAAATGTTGCTAGCAAAACTAGACATGGCACGCCCAATATAATCACATTTTTTTTGAAAAGCATCAAACCTGGTACAGGAGACACTGCAAATTTAAACTGACGGAATCCTGCCTAAGGCAAAATTCACTTTCAATTGCTGGTCTCCATACACCCAAAGAGAATGGCTGTGAGTTCTTTTGTAGCAAAAATTAGGAAAAAAATAAAACCTGCAAAAATCAGGAGGCTTTTTCCATGAGCATTCTCTGTATACACAGCTGCAAGATAAACTTTGCTTATTCACCTGGACTAAATATCTGATACACGGCATGATGAATTTAACAAGCACACTGGCTAATGTGTAGTGAACACTTAAATATGTTAATGTCTAGAACAATGTTTCTCAGCTCGTCCTCAAGTACCTCCAACTAGTCATGTTTTCAGGCCTTCTACTATTTTTCACAGGTGATTTTATCAGTTTTACTGCCTTAGTAATTAGCACAGCCTTTCATCTGAGGGAAATCCTGAAAACATGACCTGTTCGGGATACTTGAGGATTGGAGTTGAGAAACATTAGTCTAGAACAGGGATCGCTAAACTACAGCCCTCCAGCAGTTGCAAAACTATACACCCCATAAGGCATTCTATAATTGACATTCACAGACATGACTAGGCATGATGGAAATTGTAGTTCCTGAAAAACTGGAGGGCCATCGTTTGGAAACCCCTGGTCTAGAACATAAGAATGTGAGACCTTTCATCTAAAAGTTGTATTCCACTGTCTGATGACCTGTGGGTACAGAGCTTTACAGCCCGTACACAGCGTTTACAAAACACACAAAGTACATAATGCATTTTTTTGCACGCTTTTAATCTGTTGTGTTAAAAATGTAATGCAACACAAGACCTGTTTTACGTGCATTTTCTAATTTTCTTCCTTTACATTTTTGAAAGTTCATTGGAAAGTATGGACATAGGATTTACAAATGCACTAAAACGCATATTGCATTTTTAATGCAGTTTTCAGGCTTTGCAGGTGACTATATTTATGAGCTCCTAGAAATTTATTAACATTTTTTTCTGCTCCTAGAAAGTGTTATATGTGTAGCAAGGTAGTTTACCTCTTTTGGTCTAATGAGAACCTCCAAGGCCAAAAGCTGACATCCTTCGATATGTGGTGGGTTGTGAGGCATAGTGGGTGCAAAGATGATAAAATTCATTGGGCGCCAGACACTTCTTGGATATAAAAGAGGTTGAATTTCTTTTGACAGTCATTTATATATTTTGGGGGAAAGAGGGTTAGGGCCAGGACACCCTTAGATGGTTACAAACTCAATTGGCAGACTTCCCAGCCTTACAGGGAAAGACCCCAGCAAGGCGCCACTTCTGCGCGTGCAGGATGGCCGTCTCTCAAGGCAACAGTCCTTTGACAGTTCCTAACTCAACGTATCAGTTCTTTCAGCTCCACTACAACTGCTCCTTGTAGTTCAAAACTGAGCTCCTGGCCTCTCACTAGACCCACTGATTCACTGACTATGAATCCTTTGAGCTCTTCCAAGGTTGGCAGTGGTATCCCCTCAAGCGTCACCCCGGCTTCTCTGCTAGGTTCCTAGCTTGCCACTCCAGGTACTCCTCAAGCTTCCCCCCTGCTAACCGACTCAGTCCCTGGCTTGACACACAAGGCTGCTCTCCAAGCATCTCCTCCATTGGTTGGGTCCCCGACTTGATCACCGCCTGAAGTTTCCCGATTCTCCACTGTGCCCTTTGGTGAGAATATAATTCCGGTACTTGCTTTAGTTACTCACTGTGGTCCCCGTTAAAGGAGACAGGTTCCCTTCTACCTCCGAACACTGACAGGTTCTCCAGCCAGCAGAACTGTCACTTCTGGTTGGACTGCAAGCCGCAGTTCCAACCCTGCACTGCCCTCTTACTTCTGGATAGGCTCTCTCACAGCCTGGCAGCCAGATGCCCTTGAGATAGGCCCAATCTCCGACACACGTCCACCCAGAGGGCAGTCCAGGTGGCACAGAACACAGATCACCTGACCTCACCCGAATATATTAGGCTCTCCCAGCAGGCCAAGGGATTAAGGAAAACCCCTGCCCATTGGCTGTGACACCCACATACCCATAACCTGACCTTGGGTTGCCCTTCTCGTATCTATTACCAAATACCCAGCCACCTAGTGGTAGAAGAGAAAGTGCAAAAAGGCCAAGCTTAGGGAGAAAGCAATAGATCCCTATCAAATCGACCAAGATAACTACTCTTGGGAAGTAAATTTGTGAGGAGCTCCCTGACTAAACTCCAGGGTGCTATATATGTGTTCATGCACACTACTTTAGGTTAATAGCGTTTGAACTTCAGCATCTAGGAGCAGGAAAAAAAAAAAAAAAAAAAGTTGCTTTTGTAGAGTCTACTAACAGCGTTTGGGCCTTTTTCCCTCCCTGTTCTTTAAGGCTTGGTTCACACTGCTGTGCGAAGGGGCTCACAGCAGCAGTCCGGTGGGAGCCATCCCAGAGATGCGTGAACCGGCTCCATTGAGAGCCGGTCCCAATTTGACATGCAAACTGGATGCGGGGAAACCCGCATCCAAGTAGCAATAATGTGAACCCAGCCTAAAGGAACTGCAAAAGTTATATACAAAAAAAAAAAAAAAAAAAAAAAAAAAAAAAAAAAGCTAGTGTGCATGGAGACCAAGCCCTTAACAGGTGGAAAAGAGCAGCAGCCAACGTGGCAAACAGGTATCCCAAACATCTAGTTCATGCATCTACATGGCATATGGAATGATTAATTCAGAAAAGCTGTCATTTACTTTGCATTCTAAGTTGTGAATTCTAGGACATATACACTAAAAGAAACCCTAAGGCTGGGTTCACACTGGTCCGACAAACGCTCCGACATTGGGAGCTCATGTCGCATGACGTGTGAAATTTAATGTTTCCCTATGGGAGCCGTCCTAACTGGTCCGACACAAGTCGTTCCGACTTTAGAAATGCTCCCTGTACTACTTTGGTCCGACTTTGATCCTACTTCAGTCTATTGACTATCATTGAAGTCGGATCAAAGTCGGATTGCCGTCTTGCATGATCCGACTTTGGCACGCGACTTGTGCTCAGATGTTCTTGAGGGGGAACTCCGCGCCAAATTTTAAATAAAAAACCGGCATGGGTTCCCCCTCCAAGAGCATACCAGGCCCTTGGGTCTGGTATGGACCTTGAGGGGAAACCCTACGCCGATAAAAACGGCGTGGGGGTCCCCCCCATTCCATACCAGACCCTTATCCGAGCACGCAGCCCGGCCGGACAGGAATGGGGGTGGGGACGAGCGAGCGCCCCCCCCCCTCCTGAGCCGTACCAGGCCGCATGCCCTCAACATGGGGGGTTGGTGCTTTGGGGGAGGGGGCGCGCTGCGGCCCCCCACCCCAAAGCACCTTGTCCCCATGTTGATGAGGACAAGGGCCTCTTCCCGACAACCCTGGCCGTTGGTTGTCGGGGTCTGCGGGCGGGGGGCTTATCGGAATCCGGGAGCCCCCTTTAATAAGGGAGCCCCCAGATCCCGGCCCCCCACCCTATGTGAATGAGTATGGGGTACAGCGTACCCCTACCCATTCACCTAGGAAAAAAGTGTCAATTTAAAAAAAAAACACTACACAGATTTTTAAAGCATTTTATTAGACAGCTCCGGGGGTCTTCTTCCGACTTCGGGGGTCTCTCCGGTTCTTCTCCACGCTCTCCGGATCTTCTGCCGGGCTCCTCCGCTCTCTTCTGCTCTTTTGCCGCTCTTTTGCTAAAGCGGAGGAGCCCGGTCTTCAATCTTCTGCCTTCTGCCTTCTGCCCTCTTCTCCTGATGTTGACACGACGCTCTCTGGGGCTAGAATGCTCTCTGTGCGCTCTGCTCTGACTTATATAGGCGGTGACCCCGCCCCCTTATGCCGTCACAGTCCCTGGGCATGCTGGGACTGTGACGTTTTAGGGGGCGTGGTCATCGGGTGATGACCACGCCCCCTAAAACGTCACAGTCCCAGCATGCCCAGGGACTGTGACGGCATAAGGGGGCGGGGTCACCGCCTATATAAGTCAGAGCAGAGCGCACAGAGAGCATTCTAGCCCCAGAGAGCGTCGTGTCAACATCAGGAGAAGAGGGCAGAAGGCAGAAGGCAGAAGATTGAAGACCGGGCTCCTCCGCTTTAGCAAAAGAGCGGCAAAAGAGCAGAAGAGAGCGGAGGAGCCCGGCAGAAGATCCGGAGAGCGTGGAGAAGAACCGGAGAGACCCCCGAAGTCGGAAGAAGACCCCCGGAGCTGTCTAATAAAATGCTTTAAAAATCTGTGTAGTGTTTTTTTTTAAATTGACACTTTTTTCCTAGGTGAATGGGTAGGGGTACGCTGTACCCCATACTCATTCACATAGGGTGGGGGGCCGGGATCTGGGGGCTCCCTTATTAAAGGGGGCTCCCGGATTCCGATAAGCCCCCCGCCCGCAGACCCCGACAACCAACGGCCAGGGTCGTCGGGAAGAGGCCCTTGTCCTCATCGACATGGGGACAAGGTGCTTTGGGGTGGGGGGGCCGCAGCGCGCCCCCCTCCCCCAAGGCACCACCCCCCATGTTGAGGGCATGCGGCCTGGTACGGTTCAGGAGGGGGGGGGCGCTCGCTCGTCCCCACCCCCATTCCTGTCCGGCCGGGCTGCGTGCTCGGATAAGGGTCTGGTATGGATTGGGGGCGACCCCCCACGCCGTTTTTTCGGCGTAGGGGGTTCCCCTCAAGGTCCATACCAGACCCAAGGGCCTGGTATGCCTCTGGAGGGGGAACCCATGCCGGTTTTTTATTTAAAATTTGGCGCGGAGTTCCCCCTAAAGATTCATACCAAACACAGTGCCGGCATTGGCGGGGATCCAAGTCGGATCCCCGTTCATTGAAAGTCGGACACATGCCGGCTTCATGTCGCAGGGCAAAGTCGGATCCAAAGTAGGACGGCTGTCGTGTCGCACCAGTGTGAACCCAGCCTAAAGCAAAAGTAGTACTGCAATTCATAATATCTCAGACAGGTGAGGAACAGCTTGTGCTCTTTTGTTCAATGTTATGAGGTGCCAATAGAAAAACTACCAAGACATATCGAAATTGTGTTATGGCTTCTTTGACACTTTCCAGTTTTGAATCAAGCAAAACTATTGGAATATAGTTATAGAATTTTAAAAAAAATGCTAGGGCAGGTAAAGAAGAAAAAAAAAAAAAAAAAAAAAAAAACACCACACACACACACACACACACACACACACACACACACACACACACACACACTTTACAATCCCCCCCCCCCCCAAGTAATTTTTTGCACAATGCAGTCTGCAATCCATTTCCCACATATAATGCAAAGAATGGAACCAGATGGCAGGACAATGCAACTCCTGCGCACGTACACCGCCTTACATCATTGGCCATCTCTGAAGAATTATTGTAGCCCAAAAAGACAAAGTTTAGGTGCCGCTCAGGTGAGGAGGTAAAGTTCAAACTAGAAATCGCTGCAAATGGCGGCAGGAACAAGGAGCTCATCCTAGCTCCAAGCTGTAGCAAAGTCAAAGGGAAGGATCCAAAAGGCACACATCAAAAAGCAGACCCATGTGTGACCCTGGGGGCGTGGCCTGGCTGGAGTCCAGACTGAGGCTGCCATTCACTTCACACTCACTGCTTTCTGATGTGCAGTTTATGGATCCTTCTCTTTGACTTATGAAGAATTTTTAAAGGCTGAAAGAGCACAATGTGGGTGATAAGAGAAAGCTCGGGGGGGGGTTTACAATGTATAAAATTGATAGCCAAACTCCAAGAAGATCAAAATGAGATGTATTATACAGCTAGAAGAATTACCTGAATTGGTCTTTATATCAGCCTCCTGTAATTTCCTGTACAGCAGTACTGGGAGAGGCAACATTAAAGTCCCTGCTTATGTCCAAGGGCTTACAGAGAACATGTCAGAGGGATAGCCTGCAGCAGACAGACTCAGGCTCGGCTCACAGCAGGGGTCTGGTGTGTGCTGTTCACCATTTCACCCTGAATTTTGGCCTGAATTTGGACCAAAAGACTCACAGCATTTTTGTGCAAAACGCACTGGACCCGCTGTGGAGATAGGTGAACCGGCTCCATAGAGAGCCAGTCAAAATCTCCTTCTACTGCAAATTGGATGCGGCGATTTTGCATCCAATTTGCAATGGTGTGAACTCAGCCTTACAAGTGTCTACAGCATGCTGTATCCCTTAGCTCTAATGAAAACGGATCATTCCTCCTTGATGTGCGATTTGGAAAACCTGGGCAGAAATTACAAAACCGTTCACAGATATGACAATTTATATATGCATTTCATCTATACATGCATTGATCAGCATGCAGTTTGGCTTTAAAAAAAAAAAAAAAAAAAACACAACCACAAAAAGCAAGAGGAACAGGATGACAGTCAGAAAAACAAATATTTTCAAACACAGGTCAGCAATGACACAGTTTATGTTTCTCTCATGACAGGTTTCCTTTAATCAGCTTTATGATCTGCTGCAGCCAGAATCCATGTAGGAGTGTAAACTTCCTTAAAGGGCAACTTCACTTTTGTGGGGAAAAGAAAAAATTATCTGTCCTATACAATTGCTAATTGTAATTTAATATTAAAAATTACTTTTCAGTGCGTGGCCGATATGCGAGAGGAGAAGGACGTGTCCAGCGTAAGCTCCCGCCATCCATATAAACAATCCGCTTGAATCCTGGCAAATCCATGGGCCATCCTGCCAAGAACACTCGTGTGGCAGCCATCTTGCATGTCACTGTCCTGCCTCTAACGTTGCAGATTTCTGGATGGCGGTTCTCATGGCATCTGATCCAGAGGAATCCTCTGCAGTACCCGGGGCTGAACCAGAGCTGCTGGGAGAGCAGTCAACTGCAATGATCCTAGCAGCCACTGCGGACAGTAAATAGTCTGGAGGGAGGAAGATAGACACACCGACTATCAAATGTGAGGCAAGATATGGACAAATTCAGGGGCCACCTTACTGAAGCCGAGCAACACATCTCAGGAGGTGGAAGATACTGCTGCCTCCACTGCACAAACTGTGGTGGAACAGCAGCAACAGGTCAAGATCCTCATGGCCTGTTCAGAGGACGCCGAGAACAGTCTCCGGCACAACAATGTCCAGGTAGTTTGGCTTTCGGAAGGCGAGGAAGGCCTCAACCCTGTGGTGTTTGCCGAGGTCTTTTTCAAACAGCTCCTGGGCCTGCAACACTTCTCAATGTATATTGTGGAGCGTGCACACAGGGTGCCCACTAGTCAGAGGCCTGCTGGTGTGTGGCCACGTACTTTTCTGGTCCGCCTGCTCAACTTAAGGGACAGGAGACTTGATCCTAACAGAGGCCCGCAAACACCCTGAGCTGAAGTATGAGAATGCCATCATACACCTGTATCCCAGCCGCTTGAAGGTTATCCACCATGGTTCTGCCAAATTTTTCAATTCCCCTGAGGATGCAGTCGACTGTCGGGATTCCATTGCCTAGCCTTGCAGTCAAGACGCCTGTTCTGCAAGTTTGGTGCCCGAGGGCTGGTGATCTCAAACTCCTTTTATGGAATGTCCGTGGATTAAACTCCAAATTCAAACATTCGTTAGTCCTTCAATACCATAAATCCCAGAATCCTCATATTGTCCTCTTACACGAGACCCATCTTACGGGCAACAAAATAATGTCCCTAAACAGGAACTGGATACAGAGAGCATACATGCCACTCATTTCTCATATGCCAGGGGAGCGATCTTAAATTCATAAGAAGTTGTCATGTTCTATTGCGCATGTGGTAATTGATCCCCATGGGAGATATATAGTAGTGGTCCTTACAATTGAAACCCAGCTCCTGACAATAGTGAACATATATGTTCCACCCACTTTCAAGCATGAAGTGCTATACCAGGTCCTGAAAAAGTTTGCCACTTTTGGCCCACTGAAGTTGCTTGTGGCTGGTGATTTTAATAAGAGCCTGGATTATGCTCTGGACGACCTCTAACCCAACCCGGGTGCAGAACATGGACCTTTGATATTGGACAAATGGACTCGGCGGCTCTGGAAACATCCTGGCGAGAGGGGTTACTCCTATCTTTCAGTACCTCCTCCCGCATTGATTTGGCCTTTGCCAACCGAGCTCTATTGCCCCAGATTACGGAGGTCTGTAACCTGACTGGGGACCTGTCAGATCATACCCCCCTGTAGGTACTGAGTCTTGACGGGGGGGCGTCAGTCATGAGATTTGGAGGCTGCATCCGCGGTGGGTGACGGAGTCCTCGGTGGAGGCACTGGTCTCACCACATTTAAAAAGGAATACTGGGATCACAATGAGGGCTCAGCAGGCAGGCCTGTAGTATGGCATGTGTTTAAGGCATTCATTTGAGGGATATATGTATCGGACATCAAAGCAGCTGGAGCTGAGCAAAATTCAGAATTCAAAGTGTTTCAGGCTCATGAATTACAGTGTGCAAAGACCCATGCTGAGGCTCCCTCCCCCTCCTCCCTAACAGTTACAAATGGCCAGAAGGGCCTTATTGGTTCACTTCCAAAACCTTACCCAGTGTACCTTTAAAAACACATAGATGAAGAATTGTTTGAGAAGGGGGACAAGAACAGGAAACTGTTGGCCTGACTGAAGATGTTCGGGAGCATTCAGCGACCCCCTGCGTCTATTCTCCAGGAGGGTACACTTGTGAGGGACAGGGAAAGTATCATGCAAGCTTTTGTTTGCTTTTATTCAGAATTGTACTCTATCCCAACATATGACCACCAGGTTCTGATTGACCTGCTGGATCCCTTTCAGATACCGGTGTTACCAGATAAAGGTGCCTCAAGGTTGGCCGCCACCTTAACGGATAAAGAATTGGTGACTGCTATTGCCTCCTTTCCTAATGGTAATTCACCGAGCCCCGACGGGATCCCCGCAGAATGGTACAAAATCTAGACCTTCTATGCCCCAGACTGCAACTTTATGGGGATTGTTTTGAAACAGGATCTTACCGACTTCCTTTTATGAGACCCATGTGGTATTACTCCCCAAACCTGACAAGGACCCTCTCTTCTGCTCTTCTTACAGGCCCATAGCATTGTTAAAATATGGATCTAAAAATACTTACCAAAATGATTGCCAATAGGTTAATGAAAATTCTGCACCACTTAGTATCACCTGACCAGACCGGGTTTATGCCAAGGAAGGCTACTGATATAAATCTCCGGGGGGTGTATATACATACTCATTTGGATAAGGTCATCGGGGGGGGGGGGGGGGGGTCTCTGGTGTTCTGTGACCTGGAAAAGGCCTTTGATTCCATTGCTTGGGGATTCATGACTCATGTATTGCAAAGCATGGGGTTTGGATAACATTGTTGTAGGACCATCCGGTGGCTGCCGTCCGTTTTTCGGGCGCCTTTCCAGTGTCCAGGGGCACCAGACAGGGGTGCCCCCTTTCACAGGACTATTTGCATTGGTTATGGAACCCCTGGCAATTGCATTGCACTCCTCCCCCCCCATATCCAGGGGATTGGAGTGGGCACCCTGACCGAGACTACAGCCCTTTACGCAGATGACCTAGTTTTATTCAGAGATACTGGACCCTCTTTGCAAGCTGCGCTGTCACTTCTAGGTAAATTTACTGCGGTCTCTGGCCTCAAGGTTAACTTGACTAAGTCAAAAGTACTTCCCCTGCATTCTCATCCCGTACCTGGACAGGCTGACCCCAATAACCCCCTGCGATGGGTAACGTGAATTAAGTACCTAGGACTCCAGATCTCACACTCAGTGACTGACTTTTATAACCTTAATGTTTTCCCCTCTGCTTGCCATCCTATCTAAGAAACGCCACACCTGGAAAAATCTCCCCATGTCCCTCATTGAGAAGATAAACCAGATTAAAATGAAAACCCTACCCTTACACCCTCAGGAACTCTCCAGTGTGGATTCCAAAGTCGATTTTCAAAATCAATAGACAGCACGGTTTCCTCCTTTTTGTGACAAGGAGGCATCCCCCATTTTAGATTAGCCATACTACAACAGCCATGGGGGGGGCTTGCGGTACCTAATTTTCACAAATACTTCCTAGCTGGCCAATTGACCGTGGCTCACCACTGGCTGATCGCTCCTCTGGATGATGCCTCGGTGTCTCTGGAGGCTGCTTGTGTGGGTTCATATGAGGTGCTTTCTCACTTTTTTTTTTTTTACAGGGGTCTGAGGGTTCCCTATCCACTGACAACTTCCATGCACTTGGTGATAAGGGCATGGTCCATGACTCAGGGACTCCCAATCTCCCTCTGTGGAGAAATCCTAATTTAACACATTTTGACTACCCGGACCCGACAGCCTGGACTAAATATGGAATGAAGCTTTTAAATCACATAATATTAAAGGGTACCCTAATGACATTCAGTGAATTGAAACGCTATTATGATTTACCAAACTCACTTTTTATTTTTTTATTTTTATACATACATTCTATTACGGCATGCTTTTTGTTCTCAATTTGGCAGAGAGCCTCTTGACCTTGAGCCCAGTGACTTAGAACTACGGACACGCAGCGACTCTTTACCTAAACCAGTCTCTAGCCTATACAAAGACCTCTTTCAGGAAATGGCCAAAATTGCTAGAGCCCTGCAGAGGGGCTTGGAAAGCTGTAGCCCCGGGCTTGGAAAAAGATGACTGGGAGGACAAGTGGGGGACTGCATTTCAGTACCTAGTTTCTACCAGATACAGACCGATCCATTATAAAATTCCTACATAGAATTTATCTCACCCCAGCTAGACTAGCCAAGATGTTTGGAAACCAACAATCTTTATGCTGGAGGTGCTCAGCACCCCTAGCAAACTTCAAATCACAGTACCACCATCATCCGGTAGGGCTGCTCAGGGTGTCATGGAGCTATATCATTGTGTCATTATGTGTCTACCTCCAGCTGGAGGTTCAAGCAATGAATGTATCTGTCTAGGCAAAGTTCTCTTCTGGGGAGAGGAGGGCGGTTATAGTTTTTGTTTTGTCCTTCCTTTTTTGTTTTATGTACACCGATAATTTTACTGTAGCTGGTGGCCGATTTCCACAATCTGTCGATTGTGTTGTCTGTATGTTATAAAAATTGAAGAAAAAAAATTGCAAAAAAAAAAAAAAAAAAAAAATGGAATAACTTTTCCTTTTCAATCTCCCGCTGTCATTTTCTGTAAAATTCAATACAATATGGAAATCTGGAGGCATAAAAAAAAAAAAAAAAAAGACTCCCCTGAAATTGTAATTTCCCGCTTGTGCAATTGACTCATTGATTTTTCCAGAACTCTGCACAAGTCAGATTTTAGACCTCTTCTGCAAAAATAATTAGACTTCGGCAAGATACTCCCAAAAGGGTTAATAGTTTCAAAAAAAAAAAAAAAAAAAAAAAAGGCCCTGTTTACACCTGAGCAATTTTTTGCTTAAGGCACACTATTGCAAAATTGGATGTGGCTTACACCACATCCAATTCGCAGAACATTTGAAAACATGTTATTTTCAATAGGTATGGTTCACATATGTGCGTTGCAATCGCACTCTGCATTGCACAAAGATCGTGTGCGTTTTCTAGAGAGTGCGGTGCAGGCACATAATCTTCAATTGGAACGCACCCAATTCGCAGATGTGTTACATTTTGAACAGGAAAGCTCTCCCCCCTCCTGCTACACCTCCCCCAGGTCAGCTGATCCGCAGCTACAACAAAGAACCGCTGAATTCATAATTTGTATCTTTGCGCAGAAAATGGAACTGCAATTAGCACCGGACTAGTGTGAACCCAGCTTGAACTGAAGTTCTAAAAAACGCTCAACAAGCCAAATCCCATTCATGTCAAATGGGTCCTATTCAAAACTGAGCACTCTGTCGCCTGAAGCAAAATGCATGAGTATACGAGCTTCTTTTTGGCAGATTACAAGCGATTTTAGCCCCACAGACTTCAATAGAAACGCTTGACTTAAGCGTTTTTAGTGTTTTCTGCTCAAACAGCAGCTCTCCACCCCCAATTTTCTCTCCTTCCTCTAGTGCTTTCTATTGGTTAAACAAAAATGCCTGAAGCTGTAAAAAGGTTTTTAATACATTTCTAAAAAGCTGTAAAACGCAAAAAATAAATAAATAAAAAAAAAAGCCAGATACCCTGTCCCCACATCTGTCGGAGCTCGCCATGGCATGTTAGAAATCTGGGGCCCCCTCCTCCTCCTTTCCCTACTGCAGGGCCAGTAGGAGAGGGCATGCGCAGTTTTAATTTTTTTTTTCTCAATAAAATCAAACATAAAAAGCAGAACTTCACTCTCGATCAGCACTGACTATTTTTAATCCTCATGCTGCTAGCATTAGTAAATAAATAGGAAAAAGTACATTGTATTTATGCCTATTTTAGTTATTTAAAAATGTAAACACAATTCTTTAGTTACTTCCTGTTTTTCAGGCCTAGGCAAATGATGCCATGCATCCCAAGAGCTTTCAGGAGGGGAGGAAAGGTTTTCTCAGCTAAGCAGACACCCCCCCCCCCCGTCTGTATGCCTGAGCTAAGGGAAGATGAATTCCAGGAAGTAATTGCTCCATGAATTATGTGCCCTTAGTCAAGATGGCCACAGCCAGAAATGCTAGGGGCAGATCTCAAAGTAATTTCTCAGCAAAATAAAACATGGAGACATAAAAAGATTGATAAAGTTTATTAAGATTAAAAATAGTGTTTTCAGTTTTTCATATTCAAATGTACTGTAGTTCGGCTTTAAGCATAGTGTGTATGCGTGCATTTTCTTTTGAATACCAAATTGTAGTTACCACACTTGTGATTTCTTCTTATAAAAACATTAAACTGGGTTTATGAAAAAAAAAAAAAAAAAAAAAAAGGAATTCTGATGTCATGGTTTCAGTAGAGTCGTTGAAATGAGCTACAGTGCTCAGTCTAAATGACAGGATATGAGCAGACAGTGCCTTCAACAGGAGCCCTGTCAAGTGTCAAGCACTGTACTGTAGTGTAGACAATAGCAGTGCACACAGGATATACTGAAAAAAGAACAAATTAGCATCACCCAGCAACGCTTGCCCTTACACGGCAACAGACTAATCACAAATGTACACAAATGTTTTCTGTTATGGAAAACTGACCACTAATAAAAGGGTCTGTAGACACATGATAATAATCAAATAAAAAAAAGTTTGATGTTCTGTATAAAATGAAAGAAAGCCTTTTGCAATTACGGTATATGGAAGTAGTGATGGGAGAAAAAAAAAAAAACCCAAAAACACACACACCCACCTCAAAAAAGTTGAAGGCTAGGATTATGCTTGTGCTATATAACGTTTAGGGAACAAACAAGGCTCACACAAACAAGGCTTTTTCCCCCACATTTAGGACATTTTTAGAAAAAAAAAAAAAAAAAAAAAACCCGAATGCTGTTCTGTATGCCTAATGCAACTGATTTTTTATGGTTTGATATCACTGTTCAAGTTCAACAACAATTGCCATGAATATTTCTTCGATTCCCATCCCTTCTAAAATCTAGTTATTGATTGGCCCTTAATCCTTAAACTGCCTGCTTGTACAAAACGATGCTGTGTGCATTGCACACACAAACTGGAGCTCCCACATTGTAAACATTGAAATTAAAGGAATTGGTCATGCATGAACACAAGAAACTGACTTTATACCACAGCACATTTTAACATTAAGCCACTGCAAAATGTAGTAATACAAAAATGTTACAAAGAATTGGAATGAAAATAAGAAAAACAGAGATTCTGTCTGAAGTTCAGAAAATACTAGATGAATTTACTTCAAAACAATCCCCTCTACCGCCTACTGAATAAGAATTTCTATTGGTCCTTCAATGTGATGGATGGCTTCACTAACCAACAGAGCTGGGGGAGGTAGGTCGGGACAGGCTTAAAGTGGCATTAACACCAAAACAAAACACATTTCTTCTATTATAGCATATTATGAATGGAATGGCTGCATTCATGTATCATAACTTTACTTGGTGACCCAGCCAGTAAGAACTCTTTCACATGAGTGAAGAGTATCGTTCCTACAAAAAGCGATCTGAGGAGGATTGCATAGCAGTAGCTGCCATGAATCCAGAAGACAAAAGGCAATCCTGTCACCTTGTAAAATGTGATTTTTTTTTTTTAAATCACAAGAGAGATTTACTGAAATATCTGACCACAACCCAAGCGTTTGGCTTGAGGTTGCAGCGCACTCCATTTGAACACCTGACATGTACACAACACTGCTGTCCAAATCCAAAAAAAATAAAAAAAATAAAAATAAATAAAAATGTACATACAGCGCCACATTTAAAGCCCGGTATGCTATACTATAATACATTTGTTTTTAGGCTTCTCACTTTTTTTTTTTTTTTTTTTTTTTTTTTTTTTAACCTGAGAAAGTCAGCTGCCTGGATCTGCCAATAGCTTTGCATTCATCTGTTCATGGTCCATTAAATGTACTATGAATGATTTAGGCCCTACCAAATAAAAAAAATGCATTTTGGTTCATGTTGACACATACAGGAGACCCCAAGCCAACTTAACTTCTTTAAAGACAAATTATTGCAACTTCTGGAAACTAGCTCAGGACTGGCTTGGCAGGATCATGTTGAGAACTCAGAGCCAGCTTGATGCTGGGGATGTTCATGTCCTGCTCCCATAAAGTAAAAAGAACATGTTGGTTTAAAAATAATTTTAAAGCTTCGGGTATTGAATCAACCTGTTGTGAGAAGCACGGTTACATCTTTTCTAGCACAAAGGTTCATTATCACTGAAAGACTGTGGCCACATAGCAATGGATACTCCTACAATCAGCAGTGCCATGAATTATATTCAATCATATTTCCTGACCTTCAAAAGAGCTAATTTTCAGGAATGAGTCAGCATTCCTAAGACTTTTTCACGAGTATACATCTAGATGTTTCTGACTCATTTTATAATATAAAGTAGGTCTGTATAAAAAAGATTTTCTTAAATACTAGCCTTAATGGTGATTTTGACGGTTTTACCACTGCTGCCTTCAAGATACATACAAGTGAAATGCTACGCAAAACATATAGCTGCTTCATTACTCCCCAGAGGATGTAGAAGTCCTACTTCCGATATGTTTGGCCAAAGCTATAGGGAATAGAACAGGGGTACACTCAGTTCAATAGCAAGACATGCTTCCTACATGGATACTATGAAAGAGGGACACCCAACTGGCAGAGGAGGCAGTGACTCTGTAGAAAAGTCAGGTGCTCAGTAAGCAGACACTACAAGGTGCAGGAAAAACTGGTACCAAAATGTTAGAAGTCAAAGCAGTCAGTTCAATGTTCTTGAATCACATAAGAGCAATGAAATAAAACACTGCAAAAAACAGGATTTGTACAATATATATATTTTTTATAAGCAGCAATATGTCATGACCGTGGACATTTATGGTTGTAGTCAACAGAAAGGGATGCAATCATGCCTAGCCAAGATGCTGCAATAGCACACAGACAACTGCTACCACCACATATAAATTGGCAAGTGTGGCAACAAGGTTACATAAATCTTTGCCAGAAGGGACAAGAACTCCATACCTTTACAAGACTTTTTGTTTTTGTTTTTTTTTTTTCCTTTAACATAGACCTTGTAAGAGTGGGGGGGGGGGTCAACCAATTCTCTAGGCAGCAGTCAGAGTTTTGAAAATGTATTTGACTGTATAAGAAAGCAGACTCAAAATGTAAAAAAGAAGAACAGAGGGTGCTAACTTGCAAAATAGAACAGATCTTCATGGTCTCCATTATTTTATTTCAGAATTTTAAATTTAGAATCCCATAGAATGGTCTGAATATTACAAAATACTATTGCAATTTGTTTGCTTTTAGATTTTTTTTTGGAGCATTTGCCAAAACGTATCAATCCCCAGAGATACTGTAAACTGAAAACATGGGTAATATTTGATAACATTTAAAGTGGCGTTAAACTCAAAACCAAAAAAAATGAAATTTCAAATCAGAGCTAACCAATCATTAGATGTGATGGCTACATTAGTTTTTTTAGGCTCCCCCCCCACCACCACCCGGTTTCACCTGGTGATCTGGCCAGTCACACACCTCCTATGTTAGGACGCCCCCACTCTGGATAAAGAGGCACAGAAGGTACAGCAGCATTGTCAGTCTGGAGGGAGGAGAGCGCGAGATGGACTAGCAGATTTAGATACAGTAGCCTCCCTGGCGGTTTTCCCGAGTGTGGCTCGGGGTTAAAATTCAGTACCATTAGCGGTAACCCCGAGCCACACTCGGGATCGCATTGCAGGATCCTGGGGTGGCGTTACTTACCTTGTCCCCGGGATCCTGCGATGTCCCCCGCAGCATCCGAGGGCTCCGTCCTCCTCCGAAGCCTCTCCGTGCCAGGCTCCGTTCCCTGCGAGCGGCGCGACGCACGGGGGCGGAGCCTGGCGGCAAATTCAAAAAACTGTCAAAATCATAACACATACAGTACTGTAATCTTACAGATTACAGTACTGTATGAAATGATTTCACATCCCTTTTGTCCCCAGTGCTCTGGCCCATGCCCTGCATGCAGTTTTACATGATATACACTGTTCTTTCTGCCTGGAAACTGGAGATTGTCCATAGCAACCAAAAAGTGTCCCTTTACGTCAAAAGTGGTTTTAGACCAGCTAGAAAACAGCGATAGTAAATTAGAACACTTGCAGAATTGAGCGATAGTGAATTGTGGGGAAATTTATTTTATTACTATTTTTTAAAAAATTTTTTAATTATTTATTTTTATTTATTATATTATAATTTATGTTTTTGTGTTTCAAACTTTATCATACCCGGGATATCTACTAGACTCTGGTTTGGACAGATTTAAGTGTGTTATTGTTAAGATTTACAGACCTACAATATAAAACGCCAAATTTCCATGCAAAATAATTGTACCGCTTTCAGCACCTAAAATCCGAAATAATCATACCGCCAGGGAGGCTAACAAAATTGAAGCCAAACTCCAGCCCACACTGGAGTTACTTACAGCAACAAGGATTTTACATAAATAAAATCTGATGATTGTAAGCACGCTTGCCAGTGTATGCTTTGTCTCAACCCTCTAACAGTTACATCTGCAGAACAGCTTGTTTATTAAAACTATATAACAGACTTACTGGTCGGATCACCAGGTAAAAAAGGAAATAAAAACAAATGCAGCCATCACACCTAAGAACAGTTATGTTGCAAACAATAAAATGTTTGCTTTGAGGTTTAATACAGTTTTAATTACAAAATAAATAGGGTAGCAACCCCTGCATACAGCATTTACAAATGTGCATTATGTACAAATCATATTACCTGATATAGAAGGTCCTGCATGGAGCATTTAAATTCTGTGCCTAAACTACAATAATCAAGATATTGAGCAATTTGGAATAGAAAACAAGTAAAAATGCCAAGGTCACACGAGAACTTCCTTTCATTTAAAAGCTACAATAATACATTTAAAATGACCAGTTTCCATTTAAGCTGTCTGACTTCCATGAAATCTAATCAAGCGTAGTAATATGTCTGGAGTACAGTGAAAGGAAAGGAAGATGCTATGTTTAAAAACAGCTGCTTGTTTTCAAAGGTGTAGGTGGGAGCAGACTTTAGAGTAAGATAACAAGCTGTCACTTTCATTAGAAAATAAAAGTTTCCAAAAAGCGACAAGCAGGCAGAAACCTTTGTGGAAATCCCACTTAATCATTTTGTGAAGCTGAATCACTTTCCTGGTGCTGAAATTCTCTTTAACACATCTCTGTCCGAGGTGAAGGGGATACTGCGAGTTCAAACGCAACATACAAAATGTAAGTGCTTGCCACAGTTTAATATCTCCTGAACAGTCACATGAAAAACTACAGACATTTAATAGCCACCAGCTCTTTATTTCAGCATAAAATGTACCTAATGCCTGTCCACTGATACTACTCTACAGATTACTGCGTATGACAAGCATCAGAAGACAAATATACCCAAACAGGGGTAATTAAGAGATCGGCAAGTGTATATATGTATTCAAGGGAACAATAAACAAACAATAATGCAACAAAGACATTGATAGCACTGGAACACTGGCTGCACAAGGTTTGTTTTAGTTCTGATAAGAGCCCCATCTTCATGAAGTCCCAACCTGTGACAATTAAAGTAGATTGCAAACACCTCTGAGATAGGAGGAGAAGGTACTACAGATTATTATTGCTGAATGGCAGGTATATATTTGTATAAAATGTTAAATATTAAGAGTGAGCTTCATCATACTAGAAATGATAAAACTTCTCATAAACAATTAGATTTTCAGTCACTCAGAAATTCTGAAAAATCATTTCCTAGAACATGCTTGCTTGCCATCTTTGCGTTTTCATTACAAAAACCCTTAAGAGATAAGTATGACCAATGCTTTGTGACCATACTTCTCTTGTGGGTCACAGGTGTCCACTTACTTTTGCTGCGACTCAGAATCAGCAGACTAAAGCCCACTGTCTGTAGACGTCACAGAGCTGCTCCAGGTTCTGGAAGGATTCTGACCATATTGTCGGGATTCACCCAGCTGTCTGACAACTAGCTGGCTCCAGCTATCAACAAGCAATTGAAAGGTGAAGCCAGCTGCTTCCACCACCTTGCAATAGCACGGCATTCCACTGAGCACTGGAGGGGCAAGGCGGTGACTGACAAGTCCCTCTGGTCTGATCGGACAGATATCTGAGAGATTGTGCGATTATTCACTTCTCGGGCTTAGAGCTGGCAGGGGACAGCTGCTGCATTGAGGAGAGTTTGGATGGATTTTTTTTTTTTTTTTTTTTTTATTATTATTTTTTTTAGCACCCCAAACTTCATCAAGATTTGCTATTTGAATGGAATCCCAGACATAATAAACAGGTTTCACTTCAATAGGTACGATTTCTCCCAAATGAAAACCACATTCAGTGTTGGAATTTTTTTCATTCAAGAAAACATTTCCATCCATCTCCTTTAAATATTTTCTAACCACCAGAAAGAAATTGGACAAACATTCTGAAAATGAAACGATTCATTTTTTCACTGGCGAACCCTTGCAGACTGCCTACACATTTCTTGTGTGGTCACCTACTGACATTTATGTTATGGTCTTACAAGGGTAATTTACTGCATTTCATAGCCAGTCTTTCCATCCACTTCTGCCCTGCTTCATTGACTGGTATCCAGTTTATATTCTGAATTTGTGTAATGGGCTCTTAGAGAGGTAAGATACATCCATCTGTACAGGCAGCGAGGTCTCCCATGACTGGAGCTATCAGAAAGTTGGCATTCTGCTGACTGCATTACATCTGTACACAATTATGCAAATGCACAGAGAATGGAGGGGGGGGGGGGCACACCACCTTGTGCCAACCACTTATGAAGAGATCATACTTTTACATATGAAATGATCAATGCTCAGTTTTAAAAGGAGACATAAAAGTTATATTTAAAACAGAGGAGGTGCTGGGTTTGAAATGCATTTACAATCATTCATGGTAAATATCCTGAGCAAAAGAATGAACTGTATATCCAGAACATCTAGAGCTTCACATTCCCACAGATTTAAAAAATAAATGCCAAGAACTGAATTAGCTCCATGTGGAAGTTGAAGAAAAACAGACACTAAGATATGGCCTTTTTATGAAGGTTAAAACTGTCTTGTAGGATTTCAGGTTTTAAAAGAAGCCCATTGAGGACAAAGCGACAGGTAATTTCCTTGTTCTGCTAACACTTTAGCTGTGCTTCCCCACCTTTGTTCAGCTGGCACCTCCCTTAGAAATACCTGGTTCTTTCAGGTACGATGGCGCATGCGATTTCCCCTTACCATAATGCAGTGCTCAGCACCTTAATGGCCAATCGCCAGGCCCAAGCAAAGTGACACAGGGGAGAAGGGAAGGTTGTTAACCATGTGGGAACTTGCGCAGGGCTTTTAACTCTGAGCTTTGGCAGATGCACAGGACTAAGAGAAGCCTGAGGAGAGCCAACCAAAGAACAGATCGCTTTGCTAATATTTTTTTCCATATACATGGACTCGTCATTTTCATGCTTACTACTGCAGTATATTTTTGTTTTAATCAAAATACAGTTGAAACAAAGGGCTATTTTTTTTAAATCAATTTAGTTATTGTAAACAAGTTTGGTTGGAGATGAGCTCCAGTCATGGGAGAGCTCATCTAGAGTTGCCCAAACTTCTTACAATAACTAAATTGATTCAAATAATTGAGTCCTTTGTTTCAACTGTATTTTAATTAAAACAGCAATATACTGCTGTAGTAAACATGTAAATGACAAGTGTCCATGTATGCCGACAAGTGAAAATACACTCCTACAGCATTTAGTATGAGTTCACAGCCAATCTTCATTGTGCTCACAAAAAGGTGAGTAGTCCCTGTCTAGAATGAACATCCATCACCAATAACAGACCTCCCTTTGCGATATCTGACTGGGAAACTACATGAACATACTTCCTCTTGGTCCATAAGCGGTCAATCACAGGATGTGGAGAGTGTGAGGAGGGCTGACAGACACCATGAGTTGCTTTGAAGACTGATAGATGAAAAACCAGTGTCGGCACAGGGCACAATAGATGTAGTATGTGCATTATAGTTGTACACTAAGATGAAATTACATCTTAAAGTTAAACTTTGTAACACAACTCAGTGTCTTTTCACTACAGAACATCAAATCCATAGATGACAAGTGTAGTAAAGTAACTGATATCGTGAGAAGTGTTCCTCCAAGATTGCCTTCACTGAACTAAATAAGGAACACCCAGTATTTTTTTTTTTTTATTGTATGCACTTAAAATTAAAGTGTCATTTAATATTAAAAAATATACAGTGTAATGCTGGCCATTTTTCGATCAGTTAATGGGCACAAAAATCGATAATTGTTGGGACTTTGAGACGAAAAACCGAAGGACAAGCTTGGAAATTTTCTGATGAATGAACAATTGAAAGGTTATTGTGTTTCCCGTCTGAACAGTTTGCACTAGGTATATGAAAAAAAAAAAAAAACCCACGAACAAAAAATGAATTTATGTCCACTGAACGATTTATCGGTCATTATATGATGGCACTATCGTTTGCTCTCACAGCCAAATGTTTGTTGTTCGAAAATGGGTTCGGATGATTTTTCATATAGCGTATGGCCAGAATAAGTTCAATTCTCACACATCAGTTACAGTATTCATGAAAAGTATTACATTTTCATGTCTCCCTCCATTTGAGAACAAAATACATTCCATCAAATTTCATAGTAACGACACCAAATATCTTCCAGCTGGTAGCTACTACCAGCACCAAATGTAAAAAAGGTCAGAACAGCAGAAAACAAAATACAATACATGCATTACCAGGTTTCCAACTAACAAATACTAACACTGGGTTAAAGAAAAAACACACACACACACACACACACACACACTTCAGGGAATATCCAGTACCATTTAGCACCAAAATGAAAGCCTAATATTACCTGGATACACTAAAGTTGCGATGATATCTACAGTTATACTAACATGACGCGGTCACAAAGGGGTGAGTTTGAGAAATTCTCTTTGCAACAAACCCTCAAAATGTTTTTTTTTTTCAAAATGACTGAACTCGCTGGTGTCACCCTCAAGTGTATAACCTTATGAGATTAAAGCAGAAAAGAGTGTACTACTTCTACTTCCCAGATAGAAGCAGCATGCACCTACTGAGCCCTGGTTCACTCTGACAGTGGGAATGAAATTGTGCAAATTCAGCTGAATTAGCAAGATTTCATACCCCGCATGTTATTCCAGACTTTCGGGGGAGATATCTGTGCGGGTTGCTTCACAGATGTCAATGGAAATTGCACCCCGATGTTGCCAAAAGTAGTACAGAAAACAACTTTGGGAATCGGTGCGGCACCACAAATGCAGCGTTGCACCGATTCGGATGGTGCCATTGCCACCAATTTGGCGAGCGATTAACCATGTCAAATCACATGCCAAATCGCTCCAATGTGAACCAGGGGTAAAGGTCGGGTTATTTTAATACAGTCTCAGAAGTATACAGCTTATTAGGCATGCTCCTATTTTACTTCAAATCATCTCTAGTTGGATTCAGTACTTCTCTGCTCAATCTCATCTAGGACTGGTTTATACAAAAGGAAGCAAGCAAAAATGTTAAAAAAAAAAAAAAAAAAAAAAAAAAAAAAAAAAAAAAAAGGTTAAAAGCAGCCCAACAGGTTCAGAGATAACCAAAGCTGTAACCTGTTTTGTCATTTTGTAGAGCGGAGGTGAAGCATAAAACCAATGGAGATTGTTGCCATTTGTGTACCATTAGCGAGGTCCTACTTCACTTCCCGTACACACACACACACACGGATATTTTTTTTATTTATTTAGACAGGAGCTAATTAAAGCGGTAGTAACCTTTTTTTCTTTTCTATAAAAGAAACGTTTTCTTCTGCAAAGTAAAATAATGTGTTAGTATGCACAGAAAAAATAAAGGAGTTTACTACCACTTTAACCTACAGCATGTCTTTGGAGTATGAGAGAAACAGACTTCAAAAAGTAGAGCTGCACGATTCTGGATAAAATGAGAATCACGATTTTTTTTTCGCCAAGAATAAAGATCACGATTCCCCCCAAAAAATTGGGCTAAGTTTACGGTTTATTTTATTTTTTTATATCAATGAAGTGTATAGTTTCCCAAAAAAATTGCTCTTGAAAGTCTGCTGCGCAAATACAGTGCGACATAAAATATTGCAGCGACCGCCATTTTATCCTCTAGGATCTCTGAAAATATAAATATATCCAGCTCTAGGAAGGGTTCTGGTCGTCCCAAACGTCTTCCATTTAAGGATTATGGAGGCCACTGTGCTCTTAGGAACCTTAAGTGCAGCAGAAATTTTTTTGTAGCCTTGACCAGATCTGTGCCTTGCCACAATTCTGTCTCTGAGCTCTTCAGGCAGCTCCTTTGACCTCATGATTCTCATTTGCTCTGACATGCACTGTGAGTTGTAAGGTCTTATATAGACAGGTGTGTGGCTTTCCTAATCAAGTCCAATCAGTATAATCAAACACAGCTGGACTCAAATTAAGGTGTAGAACCATCTCAAGGATGATCAGAAGAAATGGACAGCACCTGAGTTAAATATATGAGTGTCACAGCAAAGGGTCTGAATACTTAGGACCATGTGATATTTTAGTTTTTCTTTTTTAATAAATCTGCAAAAATGTCAACAATTCTGTGTTTTTCTGTCAAAACGGGGTGCTGTGTGTACATTGAGGAAAAAAATGAACTTAAATGATTTTAGCAAATGGCTGCAATATAACAAAGAGTGAAAAATGTAAGGGGGTCTGAATACTTTCCGTCCCCACTGTAGGTGACAGAAAGTCCCCTATGTGATGATTTTTTAGTGACAGGTTCTCTGTGCTCCACTGAATGTAATGCAGATCATACTGTATTACATTCTTGCCCGGGTAAACTGTCAACAGGAACCCGGAAGGGACATTACACATGTCGCTTCCAGGTCAGGAACAAGATGGGGAGGAGAGTGGCACTTTACCTGCATATGTAGTAGTAATTGGGTGGCAGCAGCAACCAAATGCTTCCACCTGACAAGCTCCTGGATGCACTAAAATGCAGAATAAGACTATCTGTCTGGCATCCATAAACTTCATGTCCTGGGCGTCAGGCGATACAAACTGTGCTTCCCTGCAACAAGTGAATGGGCTGACAAAAGCCCATGGGCCAGGATACAATTTCTAGTCTCCATAGCAACCTGGCACCTGGGGATAAGTCGAGCCCTGATCTAAAGACTTTAAAATTTTGGATAAAGTGGTAAGATATTGGAACACTTTTTTGCTATTTATTCCCATTTGTCCTGTTTTCCATTATCATTAAAAAGTGAAAAGTAATTCTTGATTTTGGTTGTTATATATTAATTAGTAGGCTTTTCTGGGCAATAGACCTCAATACCTCTCGTGTTGAGATACAAGGTTAAAAAAGGGACCCATGCCTAGGAGCCACTCTTAGGGCTGGTTCCACCTATCCTCCCTTTTTAAAGGCAGCGTGGAAGCAGCCTATCCTTTATTTAATCCTCTTTACCACCTTGGGATCCTCTCGATCAATCTACAAGGTATTGGTTCCCCTCTGGTCTGCAATGTTCAAAATACCCCCAGGCCTTACTCATTAAGCCTGCGGCCTATTCCAGTTATTATCCTATGTAAATCTTATTGTGATGTGTACATGCTCCTTACCTACATATACTTCTAAGCCATGTAGTTCCACATCGTAAAACCCTGCTTTATTTTGTATTCATCTTTTGAACTTTCAATAAAAATTGATTAAAAGTAAAAAAAAAAAAAAAAGTGAAAGTAAAAAGTAAATCCAAATGTTGAGTTGTCATCAGAACAAGAATAGAGGGGAAACCTTCCAGTGAGGACACTGGTGACCCTGGGACAGCCAGAAACGTCCTCATTTTGAAGAGATTGCCACTTGCCTACTTTTGTGCCTGTGAGCCAGGAAGTAATGGGAAATCTCTCCAACTAGATAAAAAATGAAGGCAAAAAATAAAAAAAACCTGAGAGGAGCCCCTTAAGCTGGCTATACATGGATCAAAAGTCCAGTTGAGCAGGTACCCTCGAATTGCGATCCATGTGTGGGCAGGCTGGTTGCACATCTGTCAACTGACTTGTTTACAACCAGCCTGTCGTGATTTTTCCCAATCAGTGTTGCCGGCTATAGTTGGCAACCCTGATCATTGCATTCTGACAGCGAGGAAGGCTCCCCACTTTAACAATACCTCAGCAGAAAGGATCCCCCCCCCCCCCCCCCCATCCACCTTGAATGTGTGGATGAGGGAATCAGATCTTTGTGTGCAACCAGCAAGTTGAAAAAAAATACATTTACTATACCCATAAAAAAAAAAGTTTTGACTTTAGTACTGCTTTAAAAGTTGGGACCCTGGCTCAGGAGACAAAGAAAGGGGCTAATCTGATATAAACACTGAATGTGACAGCCTGTGTAAAACACTTAATTTAAACTGCCCTTACCCTGAAAAACTTAGAATGACATATAGGTTACAAACATTTGCATTGCATGTACACTACATACTAAATGTATCCTCCCCAGACACCCAGTCTTTTCCCTGCTGTGATATAACCTGCTACATTCATTCTTCACAATCCCACTGTATGAACAAACAGAACCGCCCTCTTTTGCTTGCTATGAAGATGGACTATGGCATTTGTCGTGTGTCTAGAGCAGCGCACATGACCACAACTAACGTGAACTGATTGTTAAAAAATAAAATAAAAAATGGAGCGAAGAGGAAAATGAGAAGATGGAGAGCTCACAGGGGACGTTAAAAAGGAGGCAGAAAAGCACAGTAAGAAACAGTTTCATGAGAATAGATTACAGAGCCATTAGGTAATGGATGTGTATGGATTCTTTGTGGACAAGGATATCATTTAGTGTCACTTTAAGTCTTTCTGTAGGAAAATAAGTCAGCTTATGTACTGTTAGAAGGCTACAAATGATGTCTGCTGAGCACAACCAATAACTAGCGTCCAATACTCGTTTTCTGAAAGTACAGTCTGTTCATGTATTCTAACTCTGCTGCCAAGCAACAGAAAGTTCTGATTATACAATCATGAAGCCAATTCATGTTATTGCCTACTGTACAAATACATATATTATAGAGCGGTCATACACAAGAATGTTAATCTTTAATCAACACAGCTCAAAAGTCCTGTCATTTACAGCATGTTTAAATAACATTCACCATGACGACAGCATAACGCAGCAGTGGTGCTAGGAAGTGACAAGTTGACATCTGTGACTGGTACATTTGAGTACAATGAGGAGCGTTTCCAGCCTTCATATTGGGATCTTCCTTGTTCTTGGGGTACGCTGTGCATTAGTGAGGCCCTATTAGGCTGTCAGAGCTCTCATTCCAATAGTTCACAATCACAGAATAAAGAGAAGTAATAAGTCAGTTCCCCTGGAGGCTTATAAAAGGAAGATGGCCTATTGCCAGACTACATACTAAAATGACATGATTGAATTGTTCCTTCCTAGTAGCTTAACAAGTATACCGTAAACCGAGTTAAAACAAAAAAAAAAAAAAAAGACAAAGCTCTTCACAAGCTTGATCTAGTTGTATTCCCCTGGAAGCTAATGCAGCAGCGCATTTCTCACTCATTACACTAGAAGGAATCCAGAGGACTCCCTGTGTACATGGAGACAAACACGTCTTATATTCACACATTCCAGTGCTGGCATCAAAAGTGCATTATGTGCTCAGAGCACAGGGTTCAGTCTAAACACCCCAAATGGAAAAAAGACAAAAGCCATTGGCCATCTGCTCACATCCTAATCTGATCTAGCCGCGTGTACAGCTTGACACATCCTGTGTGCTGTGCTTCCTGTGACATGTGCAGAGAGGACAGTGACCTGGAATCTGCTCCAGTCATCGGGGTGGACAAAGCTCTGCAGGAGAGCCTACACAGAACACACATTCCAGCACAGGCTCATTCAATGCCAGTGTGCATCCTACTGCAACCCACGCTAACCGTTACTGAGGTCTTATCAGTCAGGGACAACTCACTGCTCTGTTACAATGCTACAAGCTGGTGTCATGTGTACAGGTTAGAGGGACTGTGTGTGACACCTTGTACCAGAAGACTGGAGCACAATGTGATAGCATGAGCAGATAGAACGCCCCCACATACCGCTTGTTACAAACTGACAACACTTCAATGTGTACAGGTTAGAGAGTGTGCATGCGTGTGTGTGTGTGTGTGTGTGTGTGTGTGTGTGTCTCATCTTGTACTAGGAGGGGAGAAGACTGGAGCACATTGTGTTTGGAAGAGCAGATATGAAACCCCCACATTTCACTTCTTACAGACTGATGACACCCCAAACATCACTTTGATGTGTACAGGTTAAAGAGACTGTGTGAGAGATACATTGTATTCCAGTCCTATGAGGGGAGAAGTGTGGAGGACATTGGGAGAGCTCAAGATGATGGGACAAGCTGATGACATCCCATCTATCACCTACTACATACTGTAGACACTCAACACATCATCCCTTACATACTTACTGATAACACCCCACATTACCTATGGATGATACCTCCCCCCCATATCACCTGCTACATACCGATGACAATGCACATAGGACTTGATGACACCCCACATTACCTGTGATTTGCTAATCTCACCTTACATATTACCAGTTACAGGCTAAAGACACCCCCATATGTCATCCATCACAGACTGATGGCCCATTTCACCTGCTACATACTGATGACACCACATGATGAAACCCTAAATGTCCCGTCAGACTGATGACACCCCACATTGTGATGAAAGCCTACACATCACCTGATGAAAACCCATTTGTCACATACTGATGACACCCTAAAAAAAAATCACCTGTTCTTGATGACACAGAGACAACGACACCCCATGTCACAGATTAACAACATCTCACATATCTCCTAATAACTCAAATCACTTGTCACCCCACATTATGATGACACCTCATATCACCAACCCCCCCCCCCAAAAAAAAATCACCTAATGACACCATACATGACACCCCATGTCACCTGTCACAGACTGATGACACCCCACATATCTCCTGATGACACCCCACATGTAACCTGTCAGACTGACACCCTCACATGTCACAGACTGATGACAACCCACATATCTCCTGATGACATCCCACATGTAATGATGACACCCCATAGTGTGATGACACCCCACATGTAACCTGTCAGACTGATGACACCCCACATGTAACCTGTCAGACTGATGACACCCCCACATGTCACAGACTGATGACACCCCACATGTAATGATGACACCCCATAGTGTGATGACACCCCACATGTAATGATGACACCCCACATGTAATGATGACACCCCATAGTGTGATGACACCCCATAGTGTGATGACACCCCATAGTGTGATGACACCCCATAGTGTGATGACACCCCATAGTGTGATGACACCCCATAGTGTGATGACACCCCCACATGTAATGATGACACCCCACATGTAATGATGACACCCCACATGTAATGATGACACCCCACATGTAATGATGACACCCCACATGTAACCTGTCAGACTGATGACACCCTGCATTGTGATGACACCCCATGTCGCCTAGAAATGACAGCCCCAAAATCACCTGTCACATATGTCCTGACCTAGAGTGATGCTCCTCTTACCTCCTTGATCTTGTCCCTCTTCTCCTTGACCTCCGGATCAGTGGCTTCTCCCCCCTGTACCCCGATGGGCTCTTTGAAGGGTCTAGGTGGCAGTTTCCCCCCGGTAGCGAGACGTCCCTGGGCCCGTATCTTGTCCTTGTCCCTTTGGATGTCCCCTTGGATGTCCTCGAGTGGTCTGTTGAGGGTATCCTTAGCCTCTCGTAGTGCCCTCTCATGTTCCTCTCTGATCCGGGCCAGGCGCCCCCCGCTCTCCTCCTCCTGCATGGTACTGAGGGGGAATCTCTGCAGAGAGGCCGGGGGGGATTGCTGCTGCTGAAACAACACTCCGCTCAGCAGTTTGGGCGAGTCGGGCAGGAAGAAGATGGCCCCGAAGCAGAGGGTGATGAAGCCGCTGAAAACCAGCAATAAGACGAACTTCTCGGTGAGTCTGAAGCCGGAGAGCTTCCTCCCCGCGGGGCCCAGCCAGTGTAGTCCGGACACCCCACCTCCTGGGGGAGAGACACCGGGCCCGCCCCCCGCTCCGCTCCCCGACCCCAGCGGGGCCACACTGAACGGCAACAGGCTGCCCACCGGCATGACTACACGAGGGGCACTGCCTCCCCCTTCTGGTCACTACAAACTTTGTGCACTACACGGGGGCACACAGCACGGGGCACACAGCACTGCCGGCCGCCTCGGCTCCGCTCACACACACAACGGCGTGTTGGTGGGCGCTCCGTCCCCAGTCTGCCTTCACTTCCCGGGCCGTTTGTCAGAGTTTATTGAAGGGGAGGAGCGAGGGAAGTGTGGGAATCCCTTCCTAATAACGGGAGGGGGGGGACTTTGTCCCGCTCACTCCCCCAGCCCCGGGGCGGGGAACACTTGACAGGTGACCGCACTCCTTATACACATGTACGCCGTCCTCCTCCTGCCTCTACTCGGCACTCACTGAGCCCCGGGGCAGCGCAATACACAGGCAGCCATTGGCCCCGCCCGCTACCCCACGGAACCGCCCACCTCTGCTATCGATTGGCCGCGGGACAACAAGCGCATGACTTCGTGATTGGCTGCTCCGACGGATCGCTTTATTGTAGCAGAAATCACAACATTCTCCTGTGATGGAACTCTTCTCACATAGGATTCCATGCAACGTGCCTGCCTCAGCTCTTTTCTTCTTAGTATTCTCTAACTGCAGCCCTGAGAAGCTGACATGAGCGGCCAACTCTGTGAGTGAAGTTCTGGCACGCCAATCACAGACGACGTCTTATCAATATACGTTTTACGGGGTAATGAGGGGGGCGTGTCTGGGGTAATGAGGGGGCGTGTCTGGGGTAATGAGGGGGCGTGTCTGGGGCGCGGCTTGTCCTCGTGTGTGATTAGGTGGTGTAGTGTACAGTATCGCCTGTGGTGTGCGGGTGCTGTATGTATTGTATTGGGCTGTGTGCGCCTGTCTGAGGCGTTCTTCTCTATTCCTGGCATCTTTCCGGTGTGGAGACCTGAATAAAGAAACGCAAAGAACACCTATGTAGTATCCCTCTGCAATATATGGACATTTCCTTGTGTATAAAGAAGTCCCCTTCACCCCTTCCCTGAACCTATATGGATGTCCCATGGAGGGCAGAGGCTGTATCCATGCAAGCACTGCAGCCACATGTACATTAATAAGACTGCCTGCACGGTGACGCATGGAACACCTGTCCATCCCCAGCAGTGTTGCTCACCGTCTGTAAAAGTACGGACAGTATGTAAAAGGCAGACATGCACTGCTCTGGAGCCAGCCGAATGGTCAACTACAGGGGGAGGGAGTATTTTACAGCCTTTTCCAGCTAGCCTATACCTGGAGGAAGGTGTGTGTAAGGGGCACTGATGTAAGGCGATACTCTGGGGGCACTGATGTAAGGTGATACTCTGGGGGCACTGATGTAAGGCGGTACTCTGGGGGCACTGATGTAAGGCGATACTCTGGGGGCACTGATGTAAGGCGATACTTTGAGGGCACTGATGTAAGGCGATACTTTGAGGGCACTGATGTAAGGCGATACTCTGGGGGCACTGATGTAAGGCGATACTCTGGGGGCACTGATGTAAGGCGATACTCTGGGGGCACTGATGTAAGGCGGTACTCTGGGGGCACTGATGTAAGGCGATACTCTGGGGGCACTGATGTAAGGCGATACTCTGGGGTCACTGATGTAAGGCGGTACTCTGGGGGCACTGATGTAAGGCGATACTCTGGGGGCACTGATGTAAGGCGGTACTCTGGGGGCACTGATGTAAGGCGATACTCTGGGGGCACTGATGTAAGGCGATACTCTGGGGGCACTGATGTAAGGCGGTACTCTGGGGGCACTGATGTAAGGCGGTACTCTGGGGGCACTGATGTAAGGCGGTACTCTGGGGGCACTGATGTAAGGCGGTACTCTGGGGGCACTGATGTAAGGCGATACTCTGGGGGCACTGATGTAAGGCGGTACTCTGGGGGCACTGATGTAAGGCGGTACTCTGGGGGCACTGATGTAAGGCGGTACTCTGGGGGCACTGATGTAAGGCGATACTCTGGGGGCACTGATGTAAGGCGATACTCTGGGGGCACTGATGTAAGGCGGTACTCTGGGGGCACTGATGTAAGGCGGTACTCTGGGGGCACTGATGTAAGGCGGTACTCTGGGGGCACTGATGTAAGGCGATACTCTGGGGCACTGATGTAAGGCGATACTCTGGGGGCACTGATGTAAGGCGGTACTCTGGGGGCACTGATGTAAGGCGGTACTCTGGGGGCACTGATGTGAGGCGATACTCTGGGGGCACTGATGTGAGGCGATACTCTGGGGGCACTGATGTGAGGCGATACTCTGGGGGCACTGATGTGAGGCGGTACTCTGGGGGCACTGATGTGAGGCGGTACTCTGGGGGCACTGATGTGAGGCGATACTCTGGGGGCACTGATGTAAGGCGGTACTCTGGGGGCACTGATGTAAGGCGGTACTCTGGGGGCACTGATGTAAGGCGGTACTCTGGGGGCACTGATGTAAGGCGGTACTCTGGGGGCACTGATGTAAGGCGGTACTCTGGGGGCACTGATGTAAGGCGGTACTCTGGGGGCACTGATGTAAGGCGATACTCTGGGGGCACTGATTTAAGGCGATACTCTGGGGGCACTGATGTAAGGTGATACTCTGGGGGCACTGATGTAAGGTGATACTCTGGGGGCACTGATGTAAGGTGATACTCTGGGGGCACTGATGTAAGGGGATACTCTGGGGGCACTGATGTAAGGCGATACTCTGGGGGCACTGATGTAAGGCGATACTCTGGGGGCACTGATGTAAGGCGATACTCTGGGGGCACTGATGTAAGGCGGTACTCTGGGGGCACTGATGTAAGGCGATACTCTGGGGGCACTGATGTAAGGCGGTACTCTGGGGGCACTGATGTAAGGCGGTACTCTGGGGGCACTGATGTAAGGCGGTACTCTGGGGGCACTGATGTAAGGCGATACTCTGGGGGCACTGATGTAAGTTGATACTCTGGGGGCACTGATGTAAGTTGATACTCTGGGGGCACTGATGTAAGTTGATACTCTGGGGGCACTGATGTAAGGCGGTACTCTGGGGGCACTGATGTAAGGCGGTACTCTGGGGGCACTGATGTAAGGCGGTACTCTGGGGGCACTGATGTAAGGCGGTACTCTGGGGGCACTGATGTAAGGCGATACTCTGGGGGCACTGATGTAAGGCGATACTCTGGGGGCACTGATGTAAGGCGATACTCTGGGGGCACTGATGTAAGGCGATACTCTGGGGGCACTGATGTAAGGCGATACTCTGGGAGCACTGATGTAAGGCGATACTCTGGGGGCACTGATGTAAGGCGGTACTCTGGGGGCACTGATGTAAGGCGATACTCTGGGGGCATTGATGTAAGGCGATACTCTGGGGCCACTGATGTAAGGCGGTACTCTGGGGGCACTGATGTAAGGTGGTGCTCTGGGGACACTGATGTAAGAGGGCACTCTGGGGGCTCTGATGTAAGAGGACACTCTGGAAGGTACTGATGTAAGGGGGCACTCTGGGGGCTCTGATGTAAGGGGGCACTCTGGTGGCTCTGATGTAAGAGGACACTCTGGAAGGTACTGATGTTAGTGGGCACTCTGGGGACACTGATGTAAGGGGACACTGATGTAAGGGGGCACTCTGGGGGCTCTGATGTAAGAGGGCACTTTGGTGGCTCTGATGTGGGGGAACACTCTGGAGGCCCTGATGTAAAGGGGCACTCTGGATGCCCTGATGTAAGGGGGCACTCTGGGGACACTGATGTAAGGAGGCACTCTGGGGGCTCTGATGTAAGAGGACACTCTGGAGACCCTGATGTAAGGTGGCACTCTGGGGGCTCTGATGTAAGAGGACACTCTGGAAGGTACTGATGTAAGGGGGCACTCTGGGGGCTCTGATGTAAGAGGACACTGTGGAAGGTACTGATGTAAGGGGGCACTCTGGGGACACTGATGTAAGGGGGCACTCTGGGGGCTCTGATGTAAGAGGACACTCTGGAAGGTACTGATGTAAGGGGGAACTCTGGGGACACTGATGTAAGGGGGCACTCTGGGGGCTCTGATGTAAGAGGACACTCTGGAAGGTACTGATGTAAGGGGGAACTCTGGGGACACTGATGTAAGGGGGCACTCTGGGGCCTCTGATGTAAGAGGACACTCTGGAAGGTACTGATGTAAGGGCGCACTCTGGGGACACTGATGTAAGGGGGCACTCTGGGGGCTCTGATGTAAGAGGACACTCTGGAAGGTACTGATGTAAGGGGGCACTCTGGGGGTACTGATGTAAGTGGGCACTCTGGGGACACTGATGTAAGGGGACACTGATGTAAGGGGGCACTCTGGGGGCTCTGATGTAAGAGGGCACTTTGGGGGCTCTGATGTGGGGGAACACTCTGGAGGCCCTGATGTAAGGGGGCACTCTGGATGCCCTGATGTAAGGGGGCACTCTGGGGACACTGATGTAAGGAGGCACTCTGGGGGCTCTGATGTAAGAGGACACTGTGGAAGGTACTGATGTAAGGGGCCACTCTGGGGACACTGATGTAAGGGGGCACTCTGGGGGCTCTGATGTAAGAGGACACTCTGGAGGCCCTGATGTAAGGTGGCACTCTGGGGCTCTGATGTAAGAGGACACTCTGGAAGGTACTGATGTAAGGGGGCACTCTGGGGGCTCTGATGTAAGAGGACACTCTGGAAGGTACTGATGTCAGAGGGCACTCTGGGGACACTGATGTAAGGGGGCATTCTGGGGACTCTGATGTAAGAGGACACTCTGGAAGGTACTGATGTAAGGGGGCACTCTGGGGGCTCTGATGTAAGGTGATACTCTGGGGGCACTGATGTAAGGTGATGCTCTGGAGGCACTGATGTAAAGTGGTACTCTAAGGGCAATGATGTAAGGTGATACTCTGGGGGCACTGATGTAAGGTGGTACTCTGGGGGCACTGATGTAAGGTGATACTCTGGGGGCACTGATGTAAGGTGGTACTCTGGGGGCACTGATGTAATGTGATACTCTGGGGGCACTGATGTAAGGTGATACTCTGGGGGCACTGATGTAAGGTGGTACTCTGGGGGCACTGATGTAAGGTGGTACCCTGGGGGCACTGATGTAAGGTGGTACACTGGGGGCACTGATGTAAGGTGGTACTCTGGGGGCACTGATGTAAGGTGGTACACTGGGGGCACTGATGTAAGGTGGTACTCTGGGGGCACTGATGTAAGGTGGTATTCTGTAATGACACGCTGATGTAAAAGGGCACTGATGTAAGGGGGCACTGATGTAAGGGGGCACTCTAGGGGCTCTTATGTAGGGGAAACTCTGGGGGCTCTGATGTAGGGGAAACTCTGGGGGCTCTGATGTAAGGGGGCACTTTAGGTGCTCTGGTATAAGGGGGCACTCTGGGGTCACTGATATAATGGCACACTCTGGGGACACTGATGTAAGGGGGCACTTTGGGGGCTCTGATGTAGGGGGAGGGAGGGCACTCTGGAGGCCCTGATGTAAGGGGGCACTCTGGAGAACTGATGTAAGGGGACACTTTGGGGGCACTGATATAAGAGGACACTCTGGAAGGTACTGATGTAAGGGGACACTCTGGGGGTACTGATGTAAGTGGGCACTCTGGGGACACTGATGTAAGGGGGCACTCTGGGGGCTCTGATGTAAGAGGGCACTTTGGGGGCTCTGATGTGGGGGGACACTCTGGAGGCCCTGATGTAAGGGGGCACTCTGGATGCCCTGATGTAAGGGGGCACTCTGGGGACACTGATGTAAGGAGGCACTCTGGGGGCTCTGATGTAAGAGGACACTGTGGAAGGTACTGATGTAAGGGGGCACTCTGGGGACACTGATGTAAGGGGGCACTCTGGGGGCTATGATGTAAGAGGACACTCTGGAGGCCCTGATGTAAGGGGGCACTCTGGGGGCTCTAATGTAAGAGGACACTCTGGAAGGTACTGATGTAAGGGGGCACTCTGGGGGCTCTGATGTAAGAGGACACTCTGGAAGGTACTGAAGTAAGGGGGCACTCTGGGGACACTGATGTAAGGGGGCACTCTGGGGGCTCTGATGTAAGAGGACACTCTGGAGGCCCTGATGTAAGGTGGCACTCTGGGGGCTCTGATGTAAGAGGACACTCTGGAAGGTACTGATGTAAGGGGGCACTCTGGGGGCTCTGATGTAAGAGGACACTCTGGAAGGTACTGAAGTAAGGGGGCACTCTGGGGACACTGATGTAAGGGGGCACTCTGGGGGCTCTGATGTAAGAGGACACTCTGGAAGGTACTGATGTAAGGGGGCACTCTGGGGGTACTGATGTAAGTGGGCACTCTAGGGACACTGATGTAAGGGGGCACTCTGGGGGCTCTGATGTAAGAGGGCACTTTGGGGGCCCTGATGTGGGGGGGCACTCTGGAGGCCCTGATGTAAGGGGGCACTCTGGGGACACTGATTTAAGGAGGCACTCTGGGGGCTCTGATGTAAGAGGACACTCTGGAAGGTACTGATGTAAGGGGGCACTCTGGGGACACTGATGTAAGGGGGCACTCTGGGGGCTCTGATGTAAGAAAACACTCTGGAAGGTACTGATGTAAGGGCGCACTCTGTGGACACTTATGTAAGGGGGTGAATGAATAAAGTACCCATCTGTCACCTGCTTTCATAGGCCATTGTCACTTCCTCCAATTTTCTACCTGAAAACCCATATGGAGGTATAAGCGGAAAGCTGGAGGAAGTTTCTACAGGAGCCAAATGTTGCACCCGCGATCCACTGATTATGGGTGCAATGCCTTGCAGGTTCCTGTGGGAAAAAAATGAATGCACCTGTTTTTTACTGCAAAAATATGTGCATTTATTATTTTTTTCCTTAAAGCGGTTGTAAAGCGCTGGCCGTTTTATTTTGTTTCTTACCTGCAAGGTAATGTCATAATGTTCTAGTATGAATTGTACACTAGCAAATTATGTTAAACTTACTTTAAAACAAAGCTCTTCCAATGCCGAGATGTCACAGCTGCAAGGCGCTCCCATCTTCACTCGTCTTGTTTCCGGGTTTGTGGACTTCAGCTCTGTGACTGGCCGTGATGACATCACTGTTCATGGCACACGGCTCTGAAGGAACAGCATGGGTGGCTGTTCCTTCAGAGCGCATGCTTCAGTGATGTCATTGGCTGCATGTACAGTAAATGTCTCCTAAACGGTGCCCGTTTAGGAGATATTTATGCTACCTATAGGTATGCCTTATTATAGGCTTACTTATAGGTAACATTTAGTGATGGAAGTTTATAGATCATATGTGAAATACTGATATTCAATTTTTGTGGCCTGGTGAGAAAGATCAGAACCAGAGGACCTTTGGGCAGGTTTGTTGTTAATGGAATGAATGCTAATATATATATGACAACTTATTGGACCCACTTTGGCCATATAATAACACTTGTCAATGGGGTAAATCCCTAGCAAATTCTTATGAAAGATTTACTTAACCCCATTCACGATGGTAAAATAAATCGTAATGTCTGAACCCAGTTTTGCAACTTTGGAATGTGTTAGTAAAATTGTACATATTGTAAGAGGTAGGTACTCCCCCTATGTCTGGTATATGTGAATATTTGCGACTATGTGGTATAGCCAGGTGAATTATAGCTTGTTCCTGAAAATGCCAAATGTTAATGGAGCCTAAGGCCCCTTTCAAAAGATTGGACCAATCGGGTCCGCATGTCATTTTTTTGGGCAAACCTGATCGGGCCACTTATTGTCCTCTATGGGGAGGCGGATGTCAGCGGACATGTGTCTGCTGACACCCGCCTGGCATTCGATCTAACAAAATCTGCAAAAACCGACGTATGGCGATACGTTTGCCATCCGCCCAGCGGGTCAGATTGGAGGACAATCAGATGGAAACGGACATGCAGTCTGTTTCCATCTGACTTCCCCATAGAGGGGAGCGGGACCTGTCATCTGCCTGCTCATTGACGATCAGTGGAGAGATCCCCCGGTAAGCAGGCAGATTCTGCTCAGATGGATCCGCCCATTGTGAAAGGGGCCTAACTTAGATCAATCTACATTCTTTTCCTCTGTCTAGGTCTAGGACAAAAGAATGCAATATATCTTTTTTCTCCATTCAAAAGAAGAAAGAAAGTACAGAGACATGATTTACAGAGAGTGATCACTGTGATGGCCAATCATAGTGATCCTGTGATTGAATGCTGTCTCAATCGTTAGTACAAGGCCCAGGGCTGTCAGTGACAACTAAGCTTATATGCTTGCAATGCAATAGAGCGTACATCCTACACAAATACAGGAGCCGCATATATGTGTGACACTAGCAGGAATGGGTTAATTCCTGGAGTGCAATGGTTTTCAATCTATTTGCAAATTTTACAAATAGAATCCTAGAAATGAAGGAAGTACGACAATATGCACATTTAAGTGTATACATTTTTTGAGCTCCCAAAATGCCAAATAATCAAATAATATAGATAGATACATGTAATTTACATGCATATGTGCAAACTTGAGTTTAAAATACTGACCAGTAATGCAGATTCTTTTATACTGATCAAAAAAAAAAAAAAAAAAAAGAGTGCAAGAGCCCTTCCTTTACTCTGTTTCATATCCATCTCTGGATAGTACGGAGGCTAGGGGACAAGCGGCACATGCTCAATTTGGTGTGTAGTGCTAGAGAGTCTTTTTTTTTTTTTTTGGGAGAGTGCATGTGATCAGCACAGGGCCAATCAGCACTGTCCAGACAGAGGGTCAGGGGTCCTGTGGCCTCATAGGACAGTCACAGTAGAATGAAAACTCCTACAAGCTTTAACCAGACATGGATAGAAGTCGCAAGACTGCTTTAACTGCTGATGAGAAAATGTATTTAGCAATTTATATTTACTAAAACTATTGCATTTACAGGTTCTGTGTACTGTGGAAGACCAGATATAGTGATATATTTTTTCAGTTTTTTTGAGATTAGAGGCGTTCACATTTAAACCCTTAGTTAACCCTAATCAGCCTTAATCACCCCTCTTCTTTAACTATAATTTTTCTGCTGATTTTTATTTATTTTTTAACATTTTCTGTTGTATTTATTTCCCCTAGTAACATTTTTTTTAGTGCCACTAATGCCGGCCATACACGGTTCGAATTTCATAAGAATTTTCTTTCGAAAATCGTATGAAAGAATTTTCGTATGAATTTCGCATCATTAGTGGGCTGCAACAACGGCCGATTTTTGTGCGGCAATCAAATTTGAGGAATCGGACGTGTTGGAAATTTTTAGAAAAAAGAACGATTTTCTAATCAATGATGGGAGATTCGTGCAAGAAATGTAATAAGAAAAGAAAATTTACGGAGAGAAAAGAAGATTCCCGGCCAAGAAAATTCTTTTCTGTAGCAACATGCGGTGAAATTGAAGGCTTGGTCGACCGAATTTCGAAAATCAATGGTGGCATGATCGGATCACAAAAAAACCCCGAACTTTCTGATTTTGAAAGAAAATTCGTTCGAAATTCGACCGTGTATGGCCTGCTTAAGTGCAGCTACAATAAAAAACAGAAAAATCATCACAAAGGGACTTAATCCCTTGCCGTCTGGCACACGGCGATATACGTCGGCACAATGGCATGGCTGGGCAAATGGGCGTACAGGTACATCCCCTTTAAATTGCGGCATAGTAGGTGCACGTACTCTGTGAGCATTCGATGTCCGCCGGAGGCCCGCGATCATGTCATGGAGCGGCAGAACAGGGAGATGCCTATGTAAACAAGGCATTTCCCTGTTCTGTCTAGCAACATGACAGAGATCTAATGCTCCTTGTCATCGGGAGCAGTGATCTCTGTCATGTTCTAGTGAGGCAATCCCCCCTACAGTTAGAATCACTCCCTAGGACACACTTAAACCCTTGATCGCCCCCTAGTGTTTAACCCCTTCCCTGCAAGTGTCATTTACACAGTAATCAGTGCATTTTTTTAGCACTGATCGTTTTATAAATTACAATAGTCCCAAAATAGTGTCAAAAGTGTCCGATGTGTCGGCCATAATGTCGCAGTCACGATAAAAATTGCAGATCGCCGCCATTACTAATAAAAAAAAATTAATAATAAAAATGTCATAAATCTATCCCCTATTTTGTAGATACTATAACTTTAGCGCAAACCAATCAATATACGCTTATTGCAATTTTTTTACCAAAACTATGTAGAAGAATAAGTATCTGCCTAAACTGAGAAAGAAATTAGTTTTTTTTATATATTTTTGGGGAATATTTATTATAGCAAAAAGTAAAAAATATTGCTTTTTTTCAAAATTGTCACTCTTATTTTGTTTATAGCACAAAAATTAAAAACTGCAGAGGTGATCTAATAAAACCAAAAGAAAGCTCTATTTGTGGACCTCAATTTTGTATGGGTGCAACGTCGCACGACCACGCAATTTTCAGTTAAAGCGACGCAGTGCCATATCGCAAAAAGTGCTCTGGTCAGGAAGGGGGTAAATCCTTCCGGGGCTAAAGTGGTTAAAGTGATTGTAAAGGCTTGTTGTTTTTTTTTTTTTAATAACAAATATGTTATACTTAACTCCACTGTGCAGTTGGTTTTGCACCTCTTCTCAGGTCCCTCTTTTCTGCTTCTGGTCCCTCCCTCCTGTCGAGTGTCCCTATAGCCAGCAGTTTCCTATGGGGGCGCTGGAGCCGAGTCAGAGCTCCGTGTGTCCATTCAGACATGGAGCCCTAGCCCTGCCCCCTCTCTCCCCTGATTGGCTGACTGACTTTGATTGACAGCTGCGGGAGCCAATGGTGCCGCTGCTGTGTCTCAGCCAATCAGGAGGAGTGTCCCAGATGGCTTAGACATTCGTGGACATCGCTGGAGAGAGATGGGGCTCAGGTAAGTAATTAGGGGTGCTGGAGAGGCTGCTACACACGCAAAAGGTTTTTTATCTTAATGCATAGAATGCATTAAGATAAAAAACCTGGGAGTGCGCAGGCGCGGGACTCCCAAGATGGCCGCGTAAGGCGGGAGCTCCGCTCTTCCCAGCCCAGCAAGCCACCTAAGAGCCGGAGTAAGGCCGCCTAGACACCCACCAATAGCGGATTCGGACCCGGGAGCACCCGCAGCTTCGATCCATGCCAAACAGCTCGGTCCGCAGGGACCTGGGACCGCAGTTCACAGCAGAGGACTCCCGGGCCTTGTCCAAGATGGCGGCCGCTGCACAGCACAAGGAGCCGCATACAGGGGGACACGTGGAAACAAGGCAAGTGATAGCTCCTGCCACTTTAGCCTACACACCCCTACCCACTCTCCACAACCAACCGATGGGGACCCCATCCCCAGCTTCTACAGTATCCCTCTTAGAGCGCACCTTTGAGAACTACTCTCTGTCCCCACTGAACACTACACCACCACATCAGGGTGCTGGGACTTCCAAAGGAGACCTGGAGGGTGCTATACCCCTTAATACAGGAGACCTATTCCTCAAACTGTCGGATCTACTAGACAGAGGATTAGCAAACACAGCCACAAGAATCACAAATGAGATAAGATCTGACTTTCAAAACTTGGGAGCAAGGATGGAAGCTATAGAACACAAATTAGACATCACAGTGTCCAGAGCTAACCAGAACACTGAGCACATTCATGTTGTTCAAGAGCAACTTGAGGTGGCTCTAAATAGAATCGACGACTTGGAGAACAGGTCGAGAAGGGACAATTTTAGAGTCAGAGGTATCCCTGAATCAATTACAGACGTCCCCAAAGCAATCCAGGATTTAATCAAATCCCTCATCCCTGAGCTGCCCCCCATCAAATTGGAGCTGGACAGAGCACACAGATCCCTGGGTCCCCCCAGAAAAGACGGATCTCCCAGAGATGTGGTTGTGAAGCCACACTTCTATAGTGTGAAGGAAGAAATAATGAAAATATCTCGCCAGCAATCCCGAATCCTTTTTCAAGGACAGGAAGTGCAAATTTTCGCGGACATTTCTCCCACGACCATCCAGAAACGCAGAGCCCTGAAGCCCCTTCTGCAGGTCCTCTCCCAGAAGGATATTAAATATTGGTGGGCATTCCCTTTCCCCTTAAAATTTACCCTCAAAGGTAGAACCCACTCATTCACCACGTTTACAGAAGGCGAACGAGTCCTCCTTTCACTTAAGCTCATCTCGCTTGACTCTGAGATGGACATATCCAACACTCAAACGGGCTCTTCTAAACGTCAAACTCCCAACAGCCCTATCTCTCCCGCCTGGAAATCCAACAAAAGCAGGTGGCTGAAGGAACAAATGCCAACCTGAGGATGTCTATTGCAAGAATCCTGCGACACCCCTTTTCCTCTTTGTGATCCACTGACTCCTGTATCATTCATCCACCTCACTCGGATCTTTCACAAAGAGGCCTTGTCCCCTCTAGGAGATATTTACCCAATTGTCCCATGTCTCAAGTATCCACTTCAACACCCCAGCGGTCTTACGCATCCAGTTCCCTAAGAACCACTGCCGTTCTTATCACTTACCCACATCTCAAGGGTGATTAAAGGTTCAGCGCACCGTTCCCCACAAGAACAACCTCCTCGGTTCTTAACATCACATCCCCATCGTCATATCTGGAACCCCCAACGCTAGCAGGACTTTTCGGCCCTTCCCCACTATTTTATTCCCTCACAGCGGACTGGCTAAACCCACAGCAGGATTTGGATATCTCATATCCCCTTTTATCTTCACCTCCACAGAGGACCCCATGACGTCTACCAGGAAGACTCTTTCTGCATCATAGGCCAGCGCGGCTCCTAGTTAAAAAACATCTCAGTTTTTTCAGATTTTGAAACTATTTTGTATTCCTTTTGCATCTTTTTACTTTTTTTTTCATAGCCTATTGATGTATGCAAGGTTTCAAGGGTGGCTTGGGCTGCGGTAGCTGCCCTGCGACTTCTTCGATCCTACGAAAATGGAATTCCCATTCTCGTTCGATGGACTGGTGGTCCGCCTTCAGGACCACCTAATTCTGTTATTGGAGTTCGGAAAGGTGAATACCTTCCCCCCTCTCCGTCTCCGGCCTATTTTAGGTCATTATGTTCATTTTCTCTTTCTTCTTCTGCCTCTATGTTTTAACCCATCTGTGCTTTTCTTTCCCTCCCCCCCTCCCGCCAGGGTTGACGGATCGTCTGCAGCACCTTCTCATCCAGCATCTCCAGGTCCCGAGCTTCACTCTTCACTCACCTCCTGCCCATCCCTCATCAATAAGGCCAGGGTAAGTGTTCCATCACCAGAAGCACATTCATTACTCAAAAATCATGCCTAACACCAATCTATCCTCCTCCCAGATAAAAATTATTTCTCATAATGTCCAAGGCCTCAACTCCCCAATCAAAAGGAAGAAAATCTTCCAATCATACCATAAACAAAGGGCATCAATAGTAATGCTCCAGGAAACGCATTTCCCCTCTCGCTTCTCCCCCTCATTCCTACATGCGCGCTTCCCCTCGTTCTATTTAGCAAACACTGAGGATAAGACCAGGGGGGTAGCGATTCTATTTGCTAAAGACTGTCAATTTAAAGTAAGTCGGACCCATAGTGACCCTGAAGGCAGGTACTTACTAGTGAAAGGTCAGATCGCAGACCAAACTTATTCTCTTATATCCTATTATGCCCCGAATAAGGGACAGAATGCATTCTTCACTTCGCTTTTCCAAACACTAGGACCCCTCTTGGAAGGAACGGTAATATTTGGAGGAGACTCGAATGTCGCCTTTGATCAGAGCCTTGATAAATCTAAACTCCCAGCTAAACAGCTCTCTAGGCCAACTAAAATCAGCTCTAAAATTGCTAAACTAATCCACCAACAGGGTCTCACAGATATCTGGAGAGAACTCAATCCCACATCAAGGGACTACTCCTACTTCTCAATACCCCATCAGGTTTACTCCAGAATCGACCATATTCTAATCTCTTCCATACACATTCCCGCTGCTATCTCAGCTAAAATTAAGGATACTCCCCTCTCTGACCACTCTATGGTCTCTCTATCCATCCAAGGCCTGCTCCTCAGACCCTCGTCTCCCATTTGGCGCATTAAAGAACACATCATTAAAGATCCCATTCAGATCTCGATACTAACCAAGACACTAAAAGAGTATTTCACCCTGAACAACGTAGACGACATCTCGGCCGAGACCCTCTGGGCAGCCGTGATTTGAGGCAAACTTATCCAAATCTCCTCCCAACTTAAAAAGGAGAGAACCATGGACATCTCAAAACTGGAGAGAGATTTTCTCCTCCTGCGCAAAAATCACAAAGCTAACCCGTCCTTGGTTCAAGTCGACCAGCTTGACGCTGCTCGGATTAAACTAAACCTGGCACTCACGGTTAAAGCTGAGAGTTCTCTGCGTTGGAATGGTGTGAAATTCTACCTGAATCAGGACAAAATGAGCACGATGCTGGCTTCCAAGTTATCCCCTAGGACCCGTCTCTTCGCTCTCCCCAAATTAAAACTACAGGATGGGTCGTCTTCCCAAAATCCCCATCGAATCCTGGAATCTTTCCAATCCTTTTACTCACAACTGTATAGAGCAAATGACTCCCACGATAGGAGCTATAGAAGCATTCTTAGAGCATCTGCCTATCCCCACTATACATAAGTCCCACAAAGATATTATGGAAGCACATATCACAGTAGAGGAAACTTTAGAGGTCATTAAAAATCTGAAAGGGGGTTCAACCCCAGGCCCAGATGGTCTTTCCAACCTTTATTACAAGACCTTTGCCGAGACTTTAGCGCCACACTTAACTAAAATGTTCAACTCCAAACGAAAGGGAGACCCCATGGACTCCCAGCTGAATGCAGCCTTCATTACTGTCATCCCCAAACCCGACAAAAATCCGGATCAGGTAGAAAATTACAGACCAATATCACTAATAAATAACGATTTAAAAATCCTGACAAAAATTTACGCCAATAGACTAAACACATTTATCAACACTTATATCCACAAGGATCAGGTGGGTTTTATCCCCGGCAGACAGGGTCCAGACCAGGTCAGAAGGGCTATAGACATAGCTTCAATTTTGCATTCGGGATGGGATGGAGGCCCAAATCAGGAGGGTCTCTTCCTTTCCCTAGATCTACAAAAGGCCTTCGATTCTGTGACTTGGCCCTTCATATTCGCTTCCCTTAAATTTTGGGGGTTCGGTGAACACTTCATTGGAATCCTCAAATCACTTTACTCAGAACCGGAAGCGAAAGTTAAATTACAGGGCTTTCTCTCATCCCCAATCAAAATTGCCAGGGGCACAAGACAGGGCTGTCCCCTTTCCCCCCTTGTGTTCGCTCTAATGCCGCGTACACACGGTCGGACTTTTCGTCTACAAAAGTCCAACGGACGCTGACGGACTAAAGCTGGCTGGTAATCCGATCGTGTGTGGGCTTCTCCGGACTTTCAACGGACTTTTTTAGCCTCAAATCCGACGGACTTTAGATTTGAAACATGCTTCAAATCTTTACGTCGTAAGTACGACGGACCCCGAAATCCGCTCGTCTGTGTGCTAGTCCGACGGACAAAAACCCATGCTAGGGCAGCTATTGGCTACTGGCTATGAACTTCCTTATTTTAGTCCGGTGTACGTCATCACGTACGAATCCGTCGGACTTTTGTGTGGTCGTGTGTAGGCAAGTCCGTTCGTAAGAAAGTCTGCCGCAAGTCCGCCGAAGGTACGTCGGAAGTCTGTCGGACAGGCTGTCGGACTTTTGTAGACGAAAAGTCCGACCGTGTGTACGCGGCATAACAATAGAAACACTAGCCATAGCAATCAGGTCAGACCCAAACATTAAAGGTATCAACTGTGGCGTGAATACCCATAAATGCGCCCTCTTCACAGACGACCTTCTATTCATCACCTCTCCAATTACCTCCCTTCCCAACATTAACAAACTGCTTCAGACATTTGGCGATGTCTCAGGCCTACGAGTTAACATGGCCAAATCACAGGCATTAAACATCTCCCTCAATTCAGCCTTAGCTGAGAGATTAAAACTGGCCTTTAATTTTAATTGGAGTGATACCTCAATTCGATACCTTGGTATAAACCTTACACCCAGAATAGACTCCCTCTATCAAGCCAATTTCCCTCCCATGTATCGTAGATTGGAAGAAGACATAAGAAGTTGGTCATCCCACAAATTATCTTGGTTGGGGAGAATCCATGCCATCAAAATGACCCTGTTTTCTAGAATTCTGTACCTATTCAGAGCCCTACCGATCGGGAATAACAGAAATCACCTCAAGAACTTTCAGGGGAAGATTATAAAATTCATCTGGGGGGGGGGAGGATATAGATTAACGAGAAACACCCTTTATGCCCCGAAATTTAAGGGAGGGCTGGGCCTCCCTGAATTATTCAAGTACTACCAAGCAGCTAGACTTGCCCAACTCTCCACCATATATTTCAGGGGTGAAAAACCTGACTGGATACAAATAGAACGCCAAGCGGTTCCTACCCACACACTAGACTTTCTACTCTGGACTCCCAGTAAATCTAGACCTCCCATCATGGCACCCACACTTTCACACTCCTTCAAACTTTGGGATAACCTGATCCAGCTTCCCGCTTTGACCTCACAGCTTCGCCCTCTATCACACATATTCCACAATTCCCTCTTCAAGCCGGGGCTAGACATCAAATCCTTTCAATGGTAGCTTGATAAGGGGATGTACCGTATTGGACATTACATCGTCGCCTCCGGACCAATCTCCATGAAACATTGTATTGAAAAACTAGAGCTCCCCGATTCCGAAAAATTTAGATTTCTTCAAATCTCCCATTTTCTGCACACTATTTGGAAAGACAAATCAATTCCCCCAGAGTGCACACCTTATGAACAATGGTGTGGACAAGCAACAGAGCAAAAAGGAGGCATATCCCTGATTTACGAAGCTCTTTCAACTCCCCCATCCAAACTTACATACCTGACAGAATGGGAGAGAGACGTGGGCGAGTCTTGGGACCTGGAGATCTGGAATAGAATGAGCACAAGAGCCTACAAAGGTATAGTTAATATTGCATTAATTGAAGCAAATATGAAAGTTCTTACGAGATGGTATCTGGTTCCTTCCAAACTTGCACAGATGTTTCCTTCCTCGTCTCCCTTATGTTTCAGAAACTGCCAAGCCCAGGGCTCCATGATACACATTTGGTGGGAATGCCCGAAAATCAGGGGGTTCTGGAACAGGATCTTTTACCTGATCAGAAAAATTACGGACACTCCCATCCCTAAATCCCCCCAGATAGCTCTCTTAAATGGTCATATTCTCAAAATTCCCAAAACAACTGCTAAACTTATTTATTTCATTCTGACAGGCGCCAAGCTCTCCATAGTAAAGGCTTGGAAACAACCAGGGGTCTCTTTGGCGGCTGCCAAGAGAAAGATCTCGTGGATCATGTCCCAGGAAAAATTAGATAGTGTCTTAGCGGACTCAAATAAAGCATTTTTGGCTGTCTGGGAACCCTGGGCGAGGCATGTAGGCATCTCTCTCATACCGGGAGTTGAAGCATGATTTGTTACTACTGTTACATTGAAGTCTGTCAACCCACCCCACCCCCCATCCTTTCTCCCCTTCCGTCTTCCTTTCCACCTATTTTTCTCTCTTTCCTCTTATTTTCAGGAAGTTGTTAGTTTATATTTTCAGAAAGTATCTGGTTCCAAACGGTTTGCTCCAGTTTACTATGCACCTGACTGCGATTAGATGGTATCTCAACTCATTTTCCGTGGGTTAACCCCCTAGCCGGAACCCTCAGGTTACACTTTCGGCACCCCTGGTTCCATTGGCTTTTGGCCACAGTGGACTTGGGAAGGCTCCCTCACGCAGTCTGGGATCTTAATTCTCCCGGCTGGCGCGATGGGCCTTAACAGGTTATTTACACACCTTATGGTTAACTACAGCTGCCCTACGGTGCTCGACACAGTTTGTTCCCGATAGGGGTGTCGAGCCCACCCGCAGTACTAGGTGTCTCCTTACTATGTATGAGGGCTCTTCTCTCTGTTTTCATGAATAAGCAAAGGTATATGGTTAACCTCTCTGTTATTGTTCATTATTTGAGTACTGTCACAGAGGTGGGCTGCGCCCCACCAGCAATTCCGTTCTATGAAGTGTAATGTACTGCTCTTCAATAAAACTTCTTTAAAACCCCAAAAAAAAGATAAAAAACCTGCCTTTACTACTCCTTTAACTTATAGTCAGTAGGATGTGTCCCTTGATGCCTCTTCTGTAAGTTGAAATCCTCTTCTGTCCATGCCCCCTCCCCCATCCCTGCTGCCATAACTTTCTGGGTTACCAACTCTCCATATTTTTACAGACGGTTTGTAAAAAATATACTGATTTCTCCCATCTGTAAAAGTTTGTGGATGGGAGAAGCAGGCAGTAAACATTCAGTGGCTTGCTGCAGTGACACTCTCACAGTGCCCAGTCAGCACAGTTCCCCCCTCTTGCATGAATTGGAAAGGAGGGAAGCTGGATCTGCTGTGAGACTCATTGCTGTAAGGCTTGTAGTGGGAATGTGTAAGGCTGCAGCATATGTACACCCCCTCCATGGCATTAAAAAAAGTGTACACAATGCCTACAGGTAAGGTTTGTAATGGCTACCACCCTTGCTGCCTACACTGAACCCTGCTTGCCCTAATATGACTTTGAGACTACAGTTTAGCTTTGGTGTTTGGTACTTTCTCCATAATTTCTTATATAAGCCTGACGCCTAACCTCTGTTTAATGTACCACCTTGACAAATTGCTTCAGTCTCTACCTTGTTCAGGTATTATAATGCCATGTTAAAGTCATTAGGACATCAGGTTACTGAGAATTCTGTACCATTCTCAAAAGAATACATTTATTTAGGTAAAGACCATCGCTACAGTGCATAATATACTTGAACCACAGTCCAGGACTTACCATCCAAAAGCAATACATAGCTACTGGGGGACCGTTGCAGCAGTGAGTATCATGACACTACTATTAATGTAATCTTACCACATTTACAGCACTTGCTTTGCGCCATGATGAAGTTTCTCCTGTGCGCAAGTGGTGTCATCGCAGCCTGGCTATTTAGGTGGCTCGGAGAGAGCAAACCCAAAAGGAAGACTGAGACCATTTAGAACGGTGACAACACAGCCCTGAAGGGTTTAGTTTGACATAATATGCTAATATACATGTATACTAGCATATTATGGCATAAACCACCTGGGGCCCATTTCATAAAAGAATAAAAGCGGAGTTTAATATCACATAAACATTTGCAAAAGTATAATTGGACAAACAAACAGGTCCAGGATGTGGCTATGGGGACCTCGTGTGCCCGCTCTTATGCCTCCCTGTACCTGGGGGGTGGGAGCGATACCTTTTTGCCAGGGAGGACTAATCGATGTACCAGTGCCATGTTTTAATGTGGCACAGGCACATCGATGACATCCTTATGGTATGGACAGGCCGACCTTTGGAACTTCAAGAATTTTTGGATAAGTTAGAAGACAACACCTTCAACCTCCATTTTGCCTATACCATATCCAACATCACCTTTCTGGATCTTAATGTTTCCATTCAACCTGATGGCCAAGTGGCCACATCATTATTCAGAAAGGAAACAGCAGGTAACACCATTTTGAGAGCTAATAGCTCACATCCTGCTAATTTAATCCAAAGTATTCCTTACGGACAGTACTTGAGCATCAAGCGCAATTGTGCCAACCCATTAGACTCTGAGAGGGAGGCCTTGGCTCTTAGAAACAGACTGATCATACGGGGGTACAGCAAAAAATGTTTGAAAAAAGCATGTGGCCGCCCACGTTCAGAACTTCTTTTTAAACATAAAATATAGGATTCATCATTGAACGAAACCGTTAAATTTATCACTACTTATACTTACCATCACAGTATTATTAGGCAAACAGTTGAATTTTGGTATCTTCTCAGTACTGATGATATCATAGGGAAATATGTTAAACCAAATCCGGAAATAGTGTTCAGACGCAGCAGATCCTTGAGAGATAAACTAGTTTATAGCAATTCCACACAATTTTCATCAACGCTGGAGGGCCCCTTGGGTACCTACAGATGTGGGGATTGTCCTGAGTGTTCCTATGTTAGGGAATCTGACACATGTATACTACCCAATGGGAAAAGATTTAAGCCCCTATACCAAGTGATTGCTCCACAACTGGGGTGGTCTATTTTATGACCTGAAGTTGTGGGGCATTCTACATGGGAAAAACTAAATGTCCTTTTCACAAACGTATCCATGACCATGTCTACTATGTACTGAAGCTAAATACCCCAATCGGACGCCACATAGGCTTGAAACACAATCACAACACTCTAGCTATGAGTTTCATGGCATTAGATCACGTACGGGAGGACCCTAGAGGGGGGGACTTTGATAAACTTGTTTTACAACGTGAAACTAGATGGATACATCGTTTAAAAGCCCTCACTCCTCCGGGGCTAACGATGCAATTAGCTTTGCACCGTTCCTTTAATTACTTTGAGTGTCATTATAGGATTTGACTTCCTTTAATTATGGTGTGTCCTTGGCTGCTACAACCTGTCATTTTGTGATGTACATATGGGGGATCCTATCAATTGTCAATTGTGACAACATTTAACCAATTATAGGTTGTATTAATTTCAAGTAATTCCTGTATCACGCCTTACATGTAAAATTTCTCCTCACAGGTTATTGTGGTAGTGCAACTTGGTTATGGGCAGTGCCCTTCCCTAACAGAGTGAGCAGTGACATGGGTGGATGTGGTTGGCCTTGCCCCCTACCCTCCCCCGTCCCAGCGTGCATAAATGCCCAGGATCGTCTAAGCCTGGGTTGGTGCGCTGGGGTGAGCGGAGTCTCGCCCATCCCTCCTCTTGCTCACAGGTTACCAGAATGCCGAGAGGCGAGCAACGCCCATCATATGACGCACGACGACATCATGGCGCATGCGCAGATCCGTCTGAGGCCTCTGCCGCCATTTTGGTTTAGGTCCAGCATCTAGATCATCAGTTTTGGCAGGCTGGGACCATTTGGAGGACATCAGGTTCTCCTATAAGGCGTGGGCATCCCTGGGGTCTCTCTCCCCTACTCTTAAGCCTGCAAAGAAGGCTGGTGAGGTGTCTGACAGCACTGAATCAACACAGGTATGATGCCTTTTTGAAGACCCCTTTTTTTCTAAGCCAAAAAATTTTAAATATCTGACAGCGTGTTGATGTTTTTGACCATTTTGCAGACAGTGTTGGTCTCTGCTAAAGTGAGACAATATATGGCTGTTAATCTTGGAATGTGCTGTGTTTGAAGCAATCATAACCAGCATTACCTACTCCTACCAGGTCTCTGTGATAGGTCAGTATTAGCATGGCTTTCATTTAAAAGCAGTCTTGCAGAGGAATGTTATTATCTTTATAATTAACTTTAAACTCATTGATAGTATCATTATTATAACAAGTGTTACTATTTTTATAATACTACCATCATTATTATTGGCCCTTGTACAGAGGCAATTTAAGAAATGGAAAGTACATTTAAATTAAGTTATTATTACTCTATAGACTCAATGTGAGGAATCCAGAGTTAATCTATGAAAGGAGCTTATTCTGTCAACTATCCGTGTAGCGGATCATCTTCCTATGTCATCATAACAGCAGGAATGATTTAGATGTTTAAAATCACATGATATGGCTACAATATAAAAGGTAAATACTCCAGTTTGAGTTGGGGGCAGACCATTAGAACCAAGGTATGTGTTGTTTAATCCCCGATAGAACCCCCTGGGAGGAGAACATATACAATTTATTTCAATATAAGATTTATAAATAAATAATAGCAGTAGCTGTAGATAGTACCTTTGGTACATACCAATCAAAGAAAACAATAAAATAGATAAATGGATTATTATAATTGGAAGTTGGAGGAGAAGGGGAAGGGGGGGAGCCCCCTTGGGGGTTCCCACGCCATGTATAGTTGAATCATAGGAACAACTTTCGTTTTATCTGTATACAATTAGGGATTGGGAGACTCGTCTGAACGAATTCCTGTTTGTGTCCAACCCTCCATCATTGTAAAAACCGTTGAATCATAGGAAATAATCGAGTGCACACTAAGGTCCCTGGGGAGGAATTGTGGCATGATATGTGGAACTATGTTATATGAATATTTATTTGAAAAAAAATTTTTGTCACTCTAGTTAGATGGCAACAACCTATGTTTATTTTCTCCCGAAGAAGAGGTCTATGAATGTTGAGCAGAAAAACGATGTTGTTTGTATGAATTACTGCAGTGGTTATAAATGACTGTTTTACAAATGCACTTTATTATGAATTTGTTACTGTATGTAAACAAAAAAAAAACTAAATAAAATGTTATTTTTTTTATGAATATGCTGTGCCTCAAAAGTCCCACAAATTTTTGCTACAATTGTAGCTCTGGTATATTAGACTTAGGGATGTGGCATACAATTTGATTTATCTTTGATCAAATCACCTTGGGCCCATTTCATAAAAGAATTAAAGCAGAGTTTAATATCACATAAACATTTGCAAAAGTATAATTGGACAAACAAAATTAGTAGAAGCACCTTTTAATTCTACAGATCCTGTGCTTTCAGAAAACACATGGTTTAGGGTGTCTTTTACTAACTTTAGGAGCTGTAAATAAAAAAAAAACAATAAAAAGTAAAAAAAAAAAAAAGTAAAAAAAAAAAAAAAAAAAAAGCGAAGAAAGGCCTGGCAATGAAAGGATTAAGCTGTCAATTTGTTAAATTTCACTTTTAAAATTCAGGAGCAATTTTGGTTTGCACTATGAACTTAAATAAGACTTACAAAAAAAAATGCTGTCATAATATGATTGAAAGCACTGTATATGTGAAAATAATTCTCTGTGCTTCTAAGTATTTTTTTCTTCTGACAATCTGGTTAATATTTTCACCAGTTGATTAGTGAGAATGTATTCATATGAAAGTCCACTATAGTTTAAAGTTTCATTTTGTTGACTGGTGTTTCAACTTAAAATATTTAAAACGCATATTGTTTGAGTCTGTTTTATAACTGTGTACAGAATATTGAGTTTAAAAAGGGCATTTAAGAAACATTTTTAAATGCTTTTTTAAAATATTTTTCTGTACCTGGAAAAATGGGCTGGTGTGTATTGTGAGCATCTTTATTCTTTTTTCACCAACCATTCTCATAGCTTATTCTAGGAAGCCATACTAAAGCCATAGAAAGGTTTCCCATATGAATGAGGTGTCATTCAACATTTCATTCGTTCCTGGATTTTGGTAGGAGTCCTGCTTACTGCAAATCCTTCCTCTAATTGCCCAGCACTTGGACACTAATGAGCCATAGAGAACACTTGATTTCATGCATGAAAGAGTCAGTGCTAACTATTGCCATTTATCTATGCAACTCCAAATATATACTTTCAGATTTGAATCTGATTGGTGACATTAGAAAAATAATGACATTACCTGTTAATGTCTTTGGTACATATGGCCCACTGACCTTTGCAGTATGCACATTTATTTAAATTTCATTTTGCTTCATTTGGCAGTGAACAGACGTAGAGCGTAGATCATAGCATTTATACAGATGCTGCATCTTCTGATCACATTATTTTGCTAAAGTGATGTGGTGGTCCCTTATGCTGTCTTATATTTGTACATCATAACCTTGTGAATCCAGTGCTGCCATGACACAGGGCTTAAAATAAATAAAAAAGACACAGGGCTCAGTGTTAAAGGTATATGAATGATATCAGTGGTGCAAGAATTTTTTCCCCAAAAACACTCAGTTAAATTGACATATTTTTTATTTATTGATGTGACCCAGTGTCATCTTTTATAGTGAGTAAGATTTTTCAGAATATAGTGTAATTGCACTCTTAACAATTGTTGTGTACTCTAATTGGAAATAAAAAATGTGATAAAAATAAAACTGTCATTTGATGTACAAAATCACCAGTCCCATCTTTTAATTCAATGCACTCTGCACTTTAGGAAAAATCTGATTTTAGAGAATCTTTCACTAACATGTTGAGCCACTTGCAAAATGGCACTGGCCGATGGAAAAAGGTTTAAGAGATGCCCTACCTTTGCCTGCATCAGGTTGCACCATACAGAGCAGATATACAGTTTTCGCTCCACATTCTACTTTTAGGGCTCATTTAATCCTATGGTCAGCAGATCTTCAGCATTGAAGAGAAACAGACTCTTTTACAGATCGCAATGCAAATAATTTCAGTGGGTCATTTTCTTTTAACCACTTCAAGTCCAGATATTTTCTCCCACTTGCAAGCCAATTTTCAGCTTTCAGCACTGTCATTCTTTGAATGATAATCACGCAGGCATGTAAAACTGTACCTCCATTTAATTTTTTATCATTTTTTGAGACAGAACTTTCTTTTGGTGATATTTAATTACCAGTGGGTTTTTATTTTCTTGCTATATAAACAAAAAATACAGAAAATGTGAAAAAAAAAATGTTCTTAGTTGAATTTCTGTTATAACATTTTGCAAATAATCTTTTTTTTTTTCATAAATTTAAACCAAAATACATTCTGCTACATTTCGTTGGTAAAAATAACCCACCCCCTTCCTGCCCAGGCCAATTTTCAGCTTTCAGCGCTGTCACACTTTGAATGACAATTGCATGGTCATGCAACACTGTACCAATATTACATCTTTAACATTCTTTCACAGAAAGAGAGCTTTTTAATGGTATTTAATCACCACTGTTTTTTTTTCATGTTTTGGAAAATAAACGATTGAAAATTAAAAAAATAAAACCTTGTTTTTCTTCCTTACGGTTTTAAAATTTTGCAAATGAATAATCTTTCTTCATAAATTTAGGCCAAGCTGTATTCTGCTACATGTCATTGGTAAAAATAACCCAAATCACTGTTTATTATTTAGTTTGTAGGTAAGTTACAAACTCTGGTATATACTGTATGTGTATATATATATATATATATATATATATATATATATATATATATATATACTGTATATCATGTACTGACGGCCTATCTCATTTCTTGAGGCCCTAAAACACCAGGACAGTACAAATATCCCTCAAATTGCCCTTTTATGGAAAGTAGTCAATCCAAGGTATTTAGTAAGAGGCATTATGATTAAAAAAAAAAAAAATCTTTTTTAAGGTTTTTTTTTTTTTTACAATTTTTTTTAAACACACTATGAACAGAGCAATATAGTGTTACCATTGTAACATTGTACTACTCTGGGGAAGTGATCAAGATAATTTTTGATTTTTTTTACTCATTATGATTGCTTATACCAGTGAATTTCACTGTAATAAGCAACCATTTTTACAGAATTAAATCAACTCAGTCAGTCTTTACTACTTTGGTTAGCTGTACTTGACAGCAGCTAATCGCATAGATGAGCTGTGATTGTCCCTGTCTGTACCATGTGATCACTGTGACCAATCACAGAAATCAACAAAATAGTACACAATGGATGGCATGAATGAAAGCCATTCATTGTATGCAATTGTCATGTGACACAGCGGGTGACAGATTGCAATAGGGGTCGACCGCTTATCAATGCAGCCGATATTCACTTTTTTGAAGTATCGGTCACAAACTTACCGATGTTACCGATATTGCTTCAAGGGGTTGTACCGGAGTGATGCATGCAGCTGCACATTCAAGGCATGCCATGGCAGGCTCAGCAGCTGCTTGGCTGTTATTACAAGCAGCGGAAGGGGATGTCCTCCCCTCCAGTCGCCTTCTGCTGCAGTCTCCTGTCCCACCAGGAGGGCCGAGCGACCAGCCGGCACATCCATCGGCTGGCCAAAGACATGACATCACTTCCGGATTACAGTGGATCACTTTTCAGAGGGTGTTTGACAGGTGGCAAGCAAGCATTATTTTGCCTCCTCACCATCTGATTTAATCCCTAAAAACCTGCACCATCTTGCTGCAACTGTGTTCTTTGTACATACTTATAAGTTGTTCCCATTCAGTGGAGTGGGATGCATTTGGCCACTGAACGTGATGGGGGATATTTTTGTATAGCCCCACTTGCGGCCTCTGCCATTACCCCCTCTTAACCATTTTATTCTGTACATTACATATCCCAGACCCCTGTATTCCATGCATTACCCACTCCTGACCTTTGCTCTCTATATATTAAACACCCCTGACCCCTACACTATGTACATACCCCTGACTCCTGAAAACTGTACAGTACATACTCCTGAAACTACACTGTGTAAGTGTCAGAAACAATGAATCAGACTGAGACAGAAGTACAGTTAAATCACACCTGTTTAATAATAATAAAAAAAAGGTAAACAGAGTAAACGTAGCCAAAACATAGCCATAGTTCAGGAATCGGAACGGATAGTCAGACAAGCCAAAACATCAGGGAGCCAGGGATGAGCATAGTAGAACAGCAAGCAGGAACTGGAGCCAGAAGAAATGTCAGCCAAGCAAGTCTTTAACAGGAACACAGGAGAGCATCTCTAGAGATGTGACCAAGGCGAAGGCAGAGATCATCTGGGCTGGACGGCTTAAGTAGGCAGGACTGACGAGCAGGATATCATCAACAGGTGAGTCACTGTGGAGAGATAGAAGCTGGCAATTAGCTGACAGCTGAGCGGCCAACTTAGAGAAGGAAGGGCTGAGCCCAGCCCTGACAGTAAGTTACATAGTTCTGACCCCTGCACTCTGTACACTACATATTCTTGACACCTGCATTTTGTAAATTGTATACATACACCCGATACCTACCCTCCCACTGTTAGTGCACTTTTGCCACATCCTTATTTCTCCAAGGCACACACTCCACGCTGCCTCCTTTTTCTATGCTTTCTGCCTGAGGGCCAGGGGGAGTGGTGGTCAGGCTCAGGCCCCAGGCCCTGCCAGATGGGGGGCCCTGTCATGTAGGCTGTACAGGGGCCCCGTGATTTTTAACAGCAGCCCTGATGCCAGTCATTTGTAAATCTTACTTTAGAGCTGCAAGGAATAGCGGCGGGAGGAGAAGGGAGGAGCAGGGAGCAGATCACAGAAATGACAGGCAGGGAGGGAGGCAGAGAGACTCTGAGCACATAGCGGCATGATGGAGGCACGTAAACTGACTACGGTAACATGGAACAGCAGCCATGATTATCGTGGTCAGTACACTTAGGGGGACACAGGAACAGGCAGGATCAACCAGGTATTTTACAACATAGAATGGGACAAATGACACTGCAGATGCGCTGTGGTATTTATGAAGCTTTAAAGGAACAGAAGCTTTTTTTTTTTCCTTTGAGGGTTACAACTGCTTTAAATCAATGGGTTTATTTCGGCTCAAATTGGATTTCTCAAGACACCCATTATGGAAAATTCTGCTCCTTCAGATTCTGATTAGAACAATAATAAAAATACATTTGCATAAACTTGCATTCCATGTGTGTTTTGTTGACCTTGGTGTTTACTGTACAATTTTCATACAAAAGTACCACAACACCGGCATTGTACATTACAGTACATATTGTTGGCATAACATAAGATATACCGTATACATGATATATTTAGTGAAATGCTTTGCTTTGTTAATTATAATAATGGAATAATGTTGCTCTGCATACATTTCTGCTTAAATGACTGAAATAAAATTCTGAGTAGCTCACTGTTGTCACATTCTGTCACACAGCACTTGAAGTTTCATGCTTTCACTGATAATACAATGTTTAACTCCAGTGTACATGCAAACATGACCTTTGATAGGATTTGAGTCAAAATATTTGCATTTGCAAAGTTTAGGTAGATGACAGCTCTTACGGTAGAACGAGTGTTGGTAGTCCACCTAGCATGTCTGATTAAGCAGTAAATATATGAAAAATACATTTACACATTTACAGTAGCTTCATGGTACATATTTCTAGCATACTGGAACATTTTAAGTGGCTGAATTAACCCTCTGATTAATTCACTTTACAAGAATGAATGATTAGAAAGAAGCTGTAGGTGTCCAGTAGGGATAAGAATATATTTGAACCGAAGTATGCCACAAAATGTGCAGTTTCGTGTTTTTTTGACTAAATTTCAATGAAGCCTCACTGCAAGGCAAAATAATAGTAAGAAAACAAAATACAAAAGCTATTTGCTCTGTGCACTGGACTTATCATTTAGATACAGTGAGGGAAAAAAGTATTTGATCCCCTGCTGATTTTGCACGTTTGCCCACTGACAAAGAAATGATCAGTCTATAATTTTAATGGTAGGTTTTTTTTAACAGTGAGAGACAGAATAACAGTGACTTTTCACAAATACAGTCAATTAGTTAAAAAATAATCATACTTCTTTTTTTTTATTATTAGTGTGGTAAATAAATAAATTGGTGTGCTTTGTTGATGTTTGTGATATAGTTTTTGTTATATTGAGAAATAGTAACACATGAATGTACCCAATGGTAAAGGTGAAAAAATTGCTATTTGGAGACCTAAAACTGGGCTTCGTCAGGGGATACTATCCGCTTGGAGTCAAGGCCTTCTAATGAAAAGAAAATATGTACTATAAATGTCACATAACATATCATAACAATTAATATTTTTACATTAACCAGTTGCCGACCGCCGCACGACGATATACGTCGGCAGAATGGCACGGGCAGGCAAAAGGGCTTACAGGTACGTCCTTGCCGATCGAACCCCCCCGGTGCCAGCGGCGGTCGGATTCAGGTCAGGGTCGATCAAAGGTGAGGGGGAGGCCACTCATTCGTGGCTCCCCCCTCGCGATCGCTCCTGGCCAATGACGGGCTTCCTCGGCTTCTGTGAATGTAAACAGAAGCGGAGGAAGTGATGTCACTCTCCTCGAGCCGGTCTTTTTGTTCCGGCGCCGAGGAGAGAAGACATCCAAGTAAGTTTGCACCAACACTACACTAACAGTAGAACACGCAGGCACACTTGTCACCCCCCTGTCACCCCCCAGTCACCCCCTGATCACCCCCCTGTACCCCCTGTCACACTGACACCAATAGCAGTTTTTTTTTTTCTGATTATTACATTGGTGTCAGTTTGTGACAGTTATAAGTGTTAGGGCAGTTAGGTTAGCCCCCTTTAGGTCTGGGGTACCCCCCTTTAGGTCTAGGGTACCCCCCTAATAAAGTTTTAACCCCGTGATCACCCCCTGTCGCCAGTGTCACTAAGCAATCGTTTTTCTGATCGCTGTATTAGTGACACAGGTGACGCTAGTTAGGGAGGTAAGTATATAGGTTCGCCGTCAGTGTTTTATAGCAACAGGGACCCCCATATACTACCTACTAAAGGTTTTAACCCCTTGATTGCCCCCTAGTTACCCCTTTCACCAGTGATCACCATATAATTGTTACGGGTGACGCTGGTTAGTTGGTTTGTTTATTATAGTTTATTATAGTTTATTATAGTTTATTATAGTTTTAGGGCACCCGCCGTTTATTACCTTATAAAGGTTTAACCCCCTAATTGCCCGGCGGTGATATAAGTTACGTTTTTAGGGTCAGATAAGGTCTGCGTCGCCCCAGGCAGCGTCAGGTTAGCGCCAGTACCGCTAACACCCACGTACGCAGCATACACCTCCCTTAGTGCTATAGTATCTGAACGGATCGATGTCTGATCCGATCAGATCTATACTCCCCAGCAGTTTAGGGTCCCCCAAAAAAACGCAGTGTTAGCGGGATCAGCCCAGATACCTGCTAGCACCTGCGTTTTGCCCCTCGGCCCAGCCCAGCCCAGCCCACCCAAGTGCAGTATCGATCGATAACTGTCACAAAACACTAAGCACACATAACTGCAGCGTTCGCAGAGTCAGGCCTGATCCCTGCGATCGCTAACAGTTTTCTGATAGCGTTTTGAATCAGTCGCTGACAGTCAGGAGCTTTTTTGCCCGTGAGTCTCACTAGTGTACCCCTAAATTTAGAGCCCAAAATGGCAAATCGAAGGTACACTAGTGAAGAGGCCTACAGGTTTCTGAGCATGACAGATAGTGAAGAGGAAGTCACTCATCTGTCAAGTTCAGGCTCAGAATACGATCCTGTAGAGGACAGCGGCTCCATGACAGATAGCTCTGACGACGGAGTTGTGGTCCCTGCTAGGGTCAGGCGTACCAGACCCCAAACTTCTTCTTCTGTCCTTGAAGTGCAAGAACCGCAGGTCCCTCGTATGGAGCAGAGAAGTACTAGCGCCGCTATTCCTTCTGGTGAACTGGCAAGCACCAGCGGCCTAGTACACCCTGGTCGTACATCCAGCACTGCAGTATCACGTGGTGACGTGGCGAGTCCCATAAGTGCAGTTCAAGCTGGTGAGGTGGCAAGCACTAGTAGTGTCCCGCTGCCACCAAGAAGATGAACACAAGCCCGTCGTGCCCATAGTGCCCTTCCTGCTGCATTCGCCAATCCGAATTGGGTACCCACCACTTCTGCAGCACCCGTATTGCCCCCATTCACTGGCCAACCCGGAATTCAGGTGGAAACAGTTGATTTTACACCACTGGATTTTTATTCACTGTTTTTCACCGAAGATCTCTATAGATCTATTGTGGACCAAAGCAATTTATACGCTGGTCAACACATCGCCACTAATCCCCAGTCCTCCCTTGCCAGAGATTGGAGACCAATTACGGTCTCCGAATTTAAGATCTTTCTGGGCCTTTCCCTCAACATGGGCATAACCAAAAAGAGTGAGTTGCGGTCATATTGGTCCACTGACCCAATTCACCATATGCCCTTGTTCTCTGTTTCCATGGCCAGGGCACGATACGAGCAGATTTTGCGGTTCATGCACTTCAACAACAATGAACTCTTTCGTCCTTGTGGAGACCTTGGATACGATCGGCTCTACAAAATTCGGCCCCTCGTAAACCACTTCAACATATACATGTGAGCGCTAACATTCAACCAGTATGAAACAGCTGGAGCCCCCTAAAAGATACATATATTGCTCTAATACAAAGAGAATAAATGACTGAAGGGTGATTTCATAACTAAAATAAATCATACAATAACAAATAAAAATTATGAATTTGTGCTGATCAGCTGGAGACTGAAATGCTAAAGTCCAAAATAAAACTAAACTGAAAATAAATTAGTCCATGATAAGCTACTATAGAAGGCAGCCCTGTAGATCAGGATGAAGCAATCCTCTGGGTACTGAAGAAGAGAAACAACAATGGCGCCACTCTAAGTGCAGTATTAAAAACAGATTTAATAAATCTTTAAAATCAAGTACTCACAAAGGTACAAGTAAAGCAGGCGTACAAAGGGTGAGAAAATCATGCCAGGTGTCCCAGTTGAGGTGTAGAGTCACATCATGCGGTGGCGTTCTATACTGCTGACAGGATGCGCTGCTGGATACTCGCTGTGTCCTGTCACTGGAACGCGCTGTGTATAATCCGGGAAACAGAGTCACTTCCGGGTCTGTGTTGGGATAGGCGACGCGTTTGCGGAGCTACGCTCCTTCCTCAGGCCTGAGGAAGGAGCGTAGCTCCGCAAACGCGTCGCCTATCCCAACACAGACCCGGAAGTGACTCTGTTTCCCGGATTATACACAGCGCGTTCCAGTGACAGGACACAGCGAGTATCCAGCAGCGCATCCTGTCAGCAGTATAGAACGCCACCGCATGATGTGACTCTACACCTCAACTGGGACACCTGGCATGATTTTCTCACCCTTTGTACGCCTGCTTTACTTGTACCTTTGTGAGTACTTGATTTTAAAGATTTATTAAATCTGTTTTTAATACTGCACTTAGAGTGGCGCCATTGTTGTTTCTCTTCTTTCGTAAACCACTTCAACCAACATTTTGCAGACTTGTTTACTCCCCACCAAGTTGTCTGCGTTGATGAGTCCCTGATTAAATTTTCTGGCCGCTTGTCATTCAAACAGTACCTTCCCAGCAAGCGTGCCAGATACGGGGTCAAGATGTATAAGCTCTGTGACAGGGCCACAGGCTATACATGTAGTTTTATGGTTTACGAGGGCAAAGATAGTCACGTAGAGCCGACAAACTGCCCTGACTACATAGGAAGCGCTGGCAAGATAGTGTGGGACTTGGTGTCACCCTTATTCGGAAAGGGGTACCACTTGTACGTGGACAATTATTACACGAGCGTGCCACTTTTTAGTCACCTTTTTGATCATCAAATTGGAGCATGTGGCACCGTGCGACCTAATCGCCGGGGCTTTCCTCAGCGGCTTGTAGATTCCCGTCTTAGGCTGGGGGAGAGAGCCTGCTTGCAGTGTAATAATTTGCTCGCTATGAAGTGGAGGGACAATAAGAATGTTTTCGTTCTTACCTCCCTTCATGCAGACACGACGGTCCAAATTACTACGGCGACTGGTGTTGTGGAGAAACCCCTCTGTGTCCACGAATATAACCAAAATATGGAAGGGGTGGACCTCAACGACCAGTTGTTGGCGCCGTACCTAATTGCCGTAAGGCCAGACGCTGGTACAAAAAAGTGTCTGTATACTTATTTCAATTGGCTTTGCTGAACGCTCATGTGCTATACAGAGCTTCAGGACGGACTGGATCCTTCCTTAAATTCCAGGAAGAGATCGTCAGAGCCCTTCTGTTTCCAGACGGTGCTCCACCTCAACTTCCCCAACCAAGTGCAGTAGGCCGGCTGCATGAGAGGCATTTTCCTTATGTCCTCCAGAGTACCCCTACCCAACGAGCCCCCCAAAGAAAATGTCGTGTCTGCAGAAAGCGCGGATTTAGGCGTGACACCCGGTATTATTGTCCCTCCTGTCCTGGCAATCCTGGTCTTTGCATTGGTGAATGTTTTGAACGCTACCATACACTAGTTGAGTTTTAGCGTAGGGTACAGCACTGCACAGACTAGGACACACTTTCACAGGGTCTCCCAAGATGCCATCGCATTTTGAGAGACCCAAACCTGGAACCGTTACAGTTTTAAAAGTTACAGTTATAAAAAAAAAATGTAAAAAAAAAAAAAAAAAATACACAAAAAAAATATAAAATAAAAAAACCAAAAATAGTTGTCGTTTTATTGTTCTCTCTCTCTCTATTTTCTCTATATTGTTCTGCTCTTTTTTACTGTATTCTATTCTGCAATGTTTTATTGTTATGTTTTATCATGTTTGCTTTTCAGGTATGTAATTTTTTTTATAGTTTACTGTGTTTTAACCATTTTGTTTTCAGGTACGCCATTCAGCTGCAGCGCGGATTTATTTATCTTGACAGCAACAGCGTTTGCTCCCACGATACATAAAGCCGTGACTCCAGCGCTGTCGGAGGTGATTTCACCACCACAGTTACATACTTCAGCATATATGCCGAAGCGTGGGGGCAGCAGTGGGTGGAGGAGTGATTTGCTCCTGCCTTTTGTGGGAGGATGCCCCCATGCTTCGGCATATATATATTTTAGGTAGGCACAGGTTGCGTTAAATGTTTTATTTTTTACTATTTTTTTTTTGTATTTGCTTTGCAGGTATGGTAAGTATTACTGTTATACTGTAATGTTACTTTGTTTTTTGTTAACCATCATTTGCTTAGCAGGTACGCCATTCAGTTGCAGCGCAGATTTATTTATCTTGACAGCAACAGCGTTTGCTCCCACGATACATAAAGCCGTGACTCCAGGTGGCTTCACCACCACAGTTACATACTTCAGCATATATGCCGAAGCGTGGGGGCAGCAGTGGGTGGAGGAGCGATTTGCTCCTGCCTTTTGCGTGAGGATGCCCCCATGCTTTGGCATATATAAACGGTGCATGTATGCCCATCATTAGAAGTGGGTAGATGAAGGGAGGTATTCTAATGGTGGGCATACCCACCGATCAATATCTTTTTTTCGTTCAGCCCACAGGCTGCATGAAAAAAAAGTTTACAATATATGCCCAACAAGGACCAGTAACGTACTGGTATGTTGCTGGACTTTGAGTGGTTATACCAGAATGATGCCTGCAGGTTTAGGTATCATCTTGGTATCATTCTTTTCAGCCAGCGGTCGGCTTTCATGTAAAAGCAATCCTAGCGGCTAATTAGCCTCTAGACTGCTTTTACAAGCAGTGGGAGGGAATGACCCCCCCCCACCGTCTTCCATGTTTTTCTCTGGCTCTCCTGTCCCAACAGGGAACCTGAGAATGCAGCCGGTGATTCAGCCAGCTGACCATAGAGCTGATCAGAGACCAGAATGGCTCCAAACATCTCTATGGCCTAAGACACCGGAAGCTACGAGCATTTCATGACTTAGATTTTGCCGGATGTAAACAGCGCCATTGGAAAATTGGGAAAGCATTTTATAACACCGATCTTGGCGTGGTCAGATGCTTTGAGGGCAGAGGAGAGATCTAGGGTCTAATAGACCCCAATTTTTTCAAAAAAGAGTACCTGTCACTACCTATTGCTATCATAGGGGATATTTACGTTCCCTGAGATAACAATAAAAATGATTAAAAAAATAAAAATGAAAGGAACAGTTTAAAAATAAGATAAAAAAGTAAAAAAAAAAAAAAAAAAAAGCACCCCCTGTCCCCCCCTGCTCTAACGCAAAGGCGAACGCAAGCGTCGGTCTGGCGTTAAATGTAAACAGCAATTGCACCATGCATGTGAGGTATCACCGCGAAGGTCAGATCGAGGGCAGTAATTATATCAGTAGACCTCCTCTGTAAATCTAAAGTGGTAACCTGTAAAGGCTTTTAAAGGCTTTTAAAAATGTATTTAGTTTGTCGCCACTGCACGTTTGTGCGCAATTTTAAAGCATGTCATGTTTGGTATCCATGTACTCGGCCTAAGATCATCTTTTTTATTTCATCAAACATTTGGGCAATATAGTGTGTTTTAGTGCATTAAAATTTTAAAAAGTGTGTTTTTTCCCAAAAAAATGCGTTTGAAAAATCGCTGCGCAAATACTGTGTGAAAAAAAAAAATGAAACACCCACCATTTTAATCTGTAGGGCATTTGCTTTAAAAAAATATATAATGTTTGGGGGTTCAAAGTAATTTTCTTGCAAAAAAAAATAATTTTTTCATGTAAACAAAAAGTGTCAGAAAGGGCTTTGTCTTCTAGTGGTTAGAAGAGTGGGTGATGTGTGACATAAGCTTCTAAATGTTGTGCATAAAATGCCAAGACAGTTCAAACCCCCCCCAAATGACCCCATTTTGGAAAGTAGACACCCCAAGCTATTTGCTGAGAGGCATGTCGAGTCCATGGAATAATTTATATTGTGACACAAGTTGCGGGAAAAAGACAAATTTTTTTATTTTTATTTTTTTCTTGCACAAAGTTGTCACTAAATGATATATTGCTAAAACATGCGATGGGAATATGTGAAATTACACCCCAAAATACATTCTGTTGCTTCTCCTGAGTACGGGGTTACCACATGTGTGAGACTTTTTGGGAGCCTAGCCGCGTACGGGACCCCGAAAACCAAGCACTGCCTTCAGGCTTTCTAAGAGCGTAAATTTTTGATTTCACTCTTCACTGCCTATCACAGTTTCGGAGGCCATGGAATGCCCAGATGGCAAACCCCCCCCCCCAAATGACCCCATTTTGGAAAATAGACACCCCAAGCTATTTGCTGAGAGGTATAGTGAGTATTTTGCAGACCTCACTTTTTGTCACAAACTTTTGAAAATTGAAAAAAGGAAAAAAAAATAAATTTTTCTTGTCTTTCTTCATTTTCAAAAACAAATGAGACCTGCAAAATACTCACCATGCCTCTCAGCAAATAGCTTGGGGTGTCTACTTTCCAAAATGGGGTCATTTTGGGGGGGTTTGTGCTATCTTGGCATTTTATGGCCTTCGAAACTGTGATAGGTAGTGAGGAGTAAAATAAAAAATTTACGCCCTTAGAAATCCTGAAGGCGGTGATTGGATTTCGGGGCCCCGTATGAAGCTAGGCTCACAAAAAGTCCCACACATGTGATATCCCCGTACTCAGGAGAAGCAGCAGAATGTATTTTGGGGTGTAATTCCACATATGCCCATGGCATGTTTGAGCAATATATCATTTAGTGACAACTTTGTGCAAAAAAAAAAAAAAATTGTCACTTTCCCACAACTTGTGTCAAAAAATAAAATATTCCATGGACTCAACATGCCTCTGAGCAAATAGCTTGGGGTGTCTACTTTCCAAAATGTGGTAATTTGGGGGGGTTTTGTGCCATCTGGGCATTTTATGGCCTTCAAAACTGTGATAGGTAGTGAGGAGTGAAATAAAAAATTTACGCCCTTAGAAATCCTGAAGGCGGTGCTTGGTTTTCGGGGCCCCGTACGCGGCTAGGCTCCCAAAAAGTCCCACACATGTGGTATCCCCATACTCAGGAGAAGCAGCTGAATGTATTTTGGGCTGCAATTCCACATATGTCCATGGCCTGTGTGAGCAATATATCATTTAGTGACAACTTTTTGTAAATTTTTTTTTTTTTGTCATTATTCAATCACTTGGGACAAAAAATAAATATTCAATGAGCTCAACATGCCTCTCAGCAATTTCCTTGGGGTGTCTACTTTCCAAAATGGGGTCATTTGGGGGGGGGTTTTGTACTGCCCTGCCATTTTAGCACCTCAAGAAATGACATAGGCAGTCATAAACTTAAAGCTGTGTAAATTCCAGAAAATGAACCCTAGTTTGTAGACGCTATAACTTTTGCGCAAACCAATAAATATATGCTTATTGACTTTTTTTTTACCAAAGACATGTGGCCGAATACATTTTGGCCTAAATGTATGACTAAAATTGAGTTTATTGGATTTTTTTTATAACAAAAAGTAGAAAATATCATTTTTTTTCAAACTTTTCGGGCTTTTTCCGTTTATAGCGCAAAAAATAAAAACGGCAGAGGTGATCAAATACCATCAAAAGAAAGCTCTATTTGTGGGAAGAAAAGGATGCAAATTTCGTTTGGGTACAGCATTGCATGACCGCGCAATCAGCAGTTAAAGCGACGCAGTGCCAAATTGTAAAAAGTGCTCTGGTCAGGAAGGGGGTAAATCCTTCTGGGGCTGAAGTAGTTAACATAAACAGTATGTATGTGTGTGATGAGGAAGCCCAGTTTTAGGGCGAAACATGTCGGGCTCTACACAAATGCCGCTGTAAACATAAAGACTGTACCATATGAGTTATACTGTATATGTTTTTACAATACCTTTTTATTCTCTTTTTAAAATAAATATTGCATTATTTTAATGAAATCTACAAGATAATTTTTGTAGTGCACCTAAAAAGTCCCACAAAACTACAACTATATAATAAGATATCAAGAAAATACACAAATACCTAAATGTGTTTTACACTGGCTTTCTAAAATACCTTAACTAACATTAACTACACACAAAATTAAAGGAAGGCTCACTGCATAAGCAAAAGACACTAGAAGCTATTTAAAGCTCTTAAAAGAAAAGTGTGGGACTAAAAAAAAAAAAAAAAAAAAAAACAATCATACTCACCTATGTGGCTGCAGCATCAGTCTGATGCTGCAGCTGTCCCCTGTTGGTTCAGAAACCAAGAACTGTGCAATCAAATGACTGCTGATCTCTCAGTTCTCGGTCTTCAATGAGCAGAGAGACGGAAATTGTCAGCCACCAGCTCTCATCTCTGCCCCTCCAGTGCTCACTGGAGTGCCCGGCTGTTCAGGAGGTAGGAATGGCTGGCTTAGGCTCCCAGCGGTGGGCTGAGAGGCTGAGCCAGCTGCTGGTCAGGCATCTGGGGATCCGAAAATTATTGTCAGGATCCCCACAGAGCCTAGACCGGGTTGTGTGATGTCAGTCGAGATCGGTTTTTAGTCCGCTGTCAGCTGAATATTTCTTTGCAGAAATATGTGAAATACTTCTCCTTTAGGAACTCTCATAACAACCTCAAACTACATTAAATTCCTTGTCTCCTTTGATTCCAAAAAAAATGGTATTTGCATTTCAGGGATCCCTTTTTACTGCAGAATGAATCCATTAGTGTGTGCAAGTACCTTAGGCACCTGCAATTTATTCTTGTTTTAACAAACTAATTTTCCTTAATAGAAAAGGTGGCTACGAAGCACTTCTCAACCATTAGCAGTCTGCAAACCGTATATTACCAGTCAATAGTCTCCCAGGCTTGTATACATATTGAACTGTGCAAGATGTGTAAATATTGCTGTGCAGTCTATTAGGCACCGTCGTTAGACTCACCCAGTATCAAAAGGAGCCAAGCTGATCTCCTATTTTCCCTGTTATCTCCGTGAGGACACTTGTGCTGAGGGGTACTCAGCTATCCTAGCTTGAAGCACTGGAGAGAAAGCAGTATTTTCACTTAAATGTTTTTTTAAAGCATTTGCAAGCATAAATCCATCACTAATCATAACATATAGGGATACGTGACTATAATTGCGTAAAAAGTGACTTTTGCTGGGCTTTGGACGGAATGAATGTTAATATTGTAAGTATTTTCTTTATTTGCTGGACATATTTGCCTAACTAAATAAAATAAAAAAATGCTTTTTCATTTTATTTAGTTAGGCAAATATGAAGTATTTACACCGATCAGCCATAACTTAATGACCACTGACAGGTAAGTAAATAACATTGGTTATCTCATTACAATGACGTCTGAAAGTTGTGGGATATACAGTATCTCACAAAAGTGAGTACACCCCTCACATTTTTGTACATATTTTATTATATCTTTTGATGTGACAACACCAAATAAATGACACTTTGCTACAATGTAAAGTAGTGAGTGTATAGCTTGTATAACAGTGTAAATTTGCTGTCCCCTCAAAATAACTCAACACACAGCCATTAATGTCTAAACCGCTGGCAACAAAAGTGAGTACACCCCTAAGTGAAAATGTCCAAATTGGACCCAATTAGCCATTTTCCCTCCCCGGTGTCATGTGACTAGTTAGTGTTACAAGGTCTCAGGTGTGAATGGGGAGTAGGTGTGTTAAATTTGGTGTTATCGCTCTCACTCTCTCATACTGGTCACTGGAAGTTCAACATGGCACTTCATGGCAAAGAACTCTCTGAGGATCTGAAATAAAGAATTGTTGCTCTACATAAAGATGGCTTAGGCTATAAGAAGATTGCCAAGACCCTGAAACTGAGCTGCAGCACGGTGGCCAAGACCATACAGTGGTTTAACAGGACAGGTTCCACGCAGAACAGGCCTCGCCATGTTCAGCATTATATCCAGAGGTTGTCTTTGGGATATAGACATATTAGTGCTGCCAGCATTGCTGCAGAGGTTGAAGGGGTGGGGGGTCAGCCTGTCAGTGCTCAGACCATATGCCGCACACTGCATCAAATTGGTCTGCATGGCTGTTGTACCAGAAGGAAGCCTCTTCTAAAGATGATGCACAACAAAGCCTGCAAACAGTTTGCTGAAGACAAGCAGACTAAGGACATGGATTACTGGAACCATGTCCTGTGGTGAGACCAAGATTAATTATTTGGTTCAGATGGTGTCTAGCATGTGTGGTGGCAACCAGGTGAGGAGTACAAAGACAAGTTTGTCTTGCTTACAGTCAAGCATGGTGGTGGGAGTGTCATGGTCTGGGGCTGCATGAGTGCTGCTGGCACTGGGGAGCTACAGTTCATTGAGGGAACCATGAATGACAACATGTACTGTGACATACTGAAGCAGAGCATGATACCCTCCCTTCGGAGACTGGGCAGCAGGGCAGTATTCCAACATGATAACAACCCCAAACACACCTCCAAGACGACCACTGCCTTGCTAAAGAAGCTGAGGGTAAAGGTGATGGACTGGCCAAGCATGTCTCCAGACCTAAACCCTATTGAGCATCTGTGGGGCATCCTCAAACAGAAGGTGGAGGATCGTTAGGTCTCTAACATCCACCAGCTCCGTGATGTTGTCATGGAGGAGTGGAAGAGGACTCCAGTGGCAACCTGTGAAGCTCTGGTGAACTCCATGCCAAAGAGGGTTAAGGCAGTGCTGGAAAATAATGGTGGCCACACAAAATATTGACACTTTGGGCCCAATTTGGACATTTTCACTTAGGGGTGTACTCACTTTTGTTGCCAGCGGTTTAGACATTAATGGCTGTGTGTTGAGGGGACAGCAAATTTACAATGTTATACAAGCTGTACACTCACTACTTTACATTGTAGCAAAGTGTAATTTCTTCAGTGTTGTCACATGAAAAGATATAATAAAATACTTACAAAAATATGAGGGGTGTGCTCACTTTTGTGAGATACTGTATTAGGTAGCAAGTAAACCCAATTTCCCTGTAGTTGATATGTTGAAAGCACAAAAAATGGGCATCATAGTTTGGTATTTATGGGGCTGCGTAACCGCAGACTGGTTAGGGTGCCTACGGGGACCTGTGTCCACAGCCAAAAGCGCCTACAATGGGCATGTGAGCATCAGAACTGAACCATGGAGCAATGGAAGATGGTGGCCTGTCGATTAATCACATTTTCCTTTACATCCTGTGGATGGCCAGGTGTTTGTGCATAACTTACCAAGGGAAGATGGCACCAGAATGCAGTATGACAAGAAGGCAAGCCGACTGAGGCAGTGTGTTACTTTGTGCAATGTTCTGTTGGGAAACCTTGGTCCTGCCGTTCATGTGGATGTCGTTGACACGTACCACCTACCTAAACATTGTTGCTGTCCAAGTACACCTCTTCATGGAAGTGGTGTTCCCTGATGGCAGCGATTTCAGCAGGATAATTTGCCCTGCCACCTTGTAAAAATGGTTCACAGATGGTTTTATGAACACAATAAGTTAGAGGTGTTGGCCTGGGTTCCAAATTCTCCAGATCTCAATCCAATTGAGCATCTGTGGGATATGCTGGGTGAACAAGCCCGAACCATAGAGTCTCCACCTCACAACATACAGGACCTAAAGTATCTGCTACTTATGGCCTGGTGCCAGATTCCACAGCACACCTTCATGACTGAGGAAGGGGGCCATGCCTCCAAAACGCATCATGTGACCAGGCTACCCAAAGGCCTCCATCGGTAGTGACAAGCCTGCTGGACTCCTTATCTATTCCTGCTGCCTGTCAGTGCAGAACTGTCATAGCTGCCTTCGGTGTGCCTCCTCCTCTCCTTATATTTTGGATCATACATTGAGGTGGCCAGGGGAAGCCTCTTCGTCTGCATATATCATATTGAGCTGATAACTTAGGGAAACTGGCTGTGCGGGAGAAGGGCTGTCACACCTGATGTTCATCATTTGTTATGCTATGACTGCACACAAGTTGGAACTATGTGAGTGGTATTTTAATGTTCTTTAACCACTTCAAGACTAAGCCTATTTCTGACACTTGTTATTTACAAGTTAAAATCAGATTTTTTTGCTAGATAATTAATTAGAACCCCAAGTATTACATATAATTTTTTAGCAAAGACTCCAGAGAATAACATGGCGGTCATTGCAATATTTTATGTCACACAGTATTTGCTCAGCGGTCTTTCAAACGCAATTTTTTTGGAACAAATACACTTCACTGAATTTTAAAAAAACAAAACAGTAAAGTTAGCCCAATTTTTTGTATATTGTAATAGATGATGTTACGCTGAGTAAAAAGATGCCTAACATTATGCTTTAAAATTGCACACACTCTTGGAATGGCGACAAACTACCGTACTTAAAAATCTCCATAGGCAGCGCTTTAAAATGTTTTAATGGTTACCAGTTTAGAGTTACAGAGGAGGATTATTGCTCTCGCTCTAACGATTGCAACGATACCTCACATGTGTGATTTGGCACCGGTTACATTTGCGGGTGCAATGTACATATGCGTTCTATTTGGTGCATGAGCACGCAGGGTTAGGAGCGCTTTAAAAAAAAAACATTTTTTTTTCTTTTTTTTTTTTACACTGTTCCTTTTTAAAAAAAAATCTGATCACTTTATTGCTGTCACAAGGAATGTAAACATCCCTTGTGATAGTAATAGGCAGTGACAGGTACTCTTTATGGAGGGATTTTGGGTCCAAAAGACCCCAAACCCCTCCTCTGCACTTCAAAGTATTCAAAACGCCAAAATCTGTATTTTAGAATACCTTGGATTTTTTTAAATCGGCACCGTTGGAAGTGACGTCGTGACGTACATTTGAGACACGATCAAAGCCAATTCCAGCTTTGTTTGGGGCTCTGGCCAGCCAGCGGACATGCTGACTGGTCGCTCAGGTCCCCTGGTGAGATGGGAGACTTGGGCGGAGCGGCGGAAGGTGGCGGGAGGGGCGTACCCTCCCGCTGCTTGTGATAATGGCCGAGTGGCTGCTTAGCCGTATCAGTTGTTATCACTTGAAAGCCGACCACCAGCTCTAAAAAAAATGGTACCGGGGTGATGCCACGTGCTGCAGGCATCACCCAGGTGTAACCACATCAACAAAATGACGTACAGGTACGTCATTTTGCATGAAGTGGTTAATTGTTTTATTAAAATTTACTGCGCTAGGTTGCACTTCCCTTTCTGTTTCCTTTGCAATCTGTTGTACAGCAGATCTCAGACTGGAAGCAGAACAAGTAGACAAATCATTGTGCTGTAGTACTCGTGTACTAACAAGTAACACAACACAATTAAATTAACTCATCAGTCTGTTGCTGCTTCTTTAGGCTCAGTTCACATATGAGCTGCATGCGACTCACAGCAGGGGTCTGGCGCGTGCTGGTTCAGTTTCAGGTCCAATTTCAGCCTGAATTTTGAATTTCAGCCTGAATTTTCAGCTGAATTCGGACCTGAAACAGACCAAAAGATGCACATCGTTTTCCTGCAAAACGCACCGGACTTGCACAGATATGTGAACCGGCTCTATAGAGAGCCGGTCAAAAAATCTCCTGCTATTGCGAATTGGATGCAGGGATCCCGCATCCAATTCGCAATGGTGTGAACCCAGCCTTACTGTGCATCCACAGGCTTAAAGCAGCTGGTTGTGGTAACTGAAAACCAAAGAGGAAATCACTTTTTATTTTATTTCTGTGGACAGTTGGCTGTGTGGCAGAGTTGTGAAAATCTCAAGAATTAATAAACAGAAATACAAATCCTTTGGCAGGTAAAACAGCTCTCTAGCTCAGGCTTTCTCAACCTTTTAACCCTAGAGGAACCCCAAAAATAATTTTCAAGTCTCAAGGAATCGTTACTAAAACCAATTCATCAGGGGTCAATAGAACAGTGCCCCTTATACTGATGGTCAATAGGAAGAATGTTCCCCTTGAAATGGTTCTCAGAATGCCACCCTTAAAGCGGAGTTCCAGGCTTTTTATGTTTATTAAAAGTCAGCAGCTACAAAAAGTGTAGTTGCTGACTTTTAATAAACAGACATTTACCTGTTCCACGGTCCAGCAATGCGGCCGAATGGAGCGTCGCTCCTCTCCCCCTCCTCTCCGCCGGCGCCTCCATTGCCACTCTGGGCACCCGGCCATGACAGCTTTCAGCGAGTCGTGCTGCGCTCCCGGAATGGACAGGCAATCTCCTGGGACCTGTCACGTGTCCCAGAAGATCGCTTAGAGGGAGGGGCCGCCTAAGGCGAAAGGAGGAGTTGCCTTGGCGGTCCCTGGGCGGAAGGAGAAAGTGGGACAGGAAGTCCCCCTCCTAACGAAGCCCCCACTCCCCCCCAAAAAAAATTACATGCCAATTGTGGCATGTAAGGGGGCGAGGAGTGCTTAAAGCGGAAGTTCCACTTTTGGGTGGTACTCCGCTTTAAAGACAGCTAAAATATATTTTGTGTCATGCTGCTGGCTTTGCTAAGTGATGCTGAACCTTGAACTCTGTAGGCAGTAGGCACCATCAAAAAGGTGCTTCATCAGCCACAGTTCAAGGAACCCCTAGCAACCTCTGGAGGAACCCCAGGGTTCCACGGAACCCTGGTTGAGAATGGCTGCTCTAGCTGTTTGCATGGAAACAAATTAAATAAGGCTTTGTGTCCCTGTCGGACCTCTTAGGTCTAACAAATGAAATGTAATACATAGGACCTCAGCTTCCCTCCACTTTTAGGCTAAACAGGCCTCCCTTTTGGTGTTAATCACCAATCTCTGTCAATCAACTGTCAATCTATGCATTTGCAGTTGAAAACAGGGTAGAAGTTTATGTTTGACTTGAAGAGAATTTAAGGTGTGTTATACAGTGTAGTCTGTATATATCCAGTGTGCAGGAGTCCTGCGTCATGGTTATGCAGTAATGTTTGTTTGTCAGCTTCCCTCTACATGTGTTCAGATTAAGAGGCTAGCCACTCTCACCTGGCTGCTTAAGTAATCTCTCCTCAAAGTGTGGCTCCACCCCAGCCCCTATCAGGGAACTCTATATTAACTTGTGCACTGCAAACCAGCTCGGCTGATCAATATTTTGTGATTTGGCTTCCGTGTGCTCATTGCTCTGTGTCCGATCCCGTTTACCGATCTTGGCTTGTTCTTGACTATCCCTGCTTCTTTGTGATCCTGACCTTTTGGCGTGTTCTCTGTCTATCTATCTGTCTGCTAGTCGCCCTGACCTTTGGCTTATCTCCTTGCTATCCCTTGTTGTCCCGGGCTGCTGCTTCCTCTCTATCCTCCTGTAGCCTACCGTGAGCATGAGCTGGGAGACCCTGGGGGCCGCAACCTGGAGTCAGTTGCAGCGCAGTCCATCCTCACCACTAGAGGCTCTGGTGAACACCTGCTGGCTCTTAGACTCCGCGCCCCAGGGAATCTTATGCTCTCGCTCCCAGTGGGATCCGTGTTGATGCTCCAGTGGACCTGCCTTCCTGAACCACCCAGAGTTCCATCCGCAGCAGTCAGTCGCAGGGTCCACTACCTTAGCGGAGCACTCCTGACTCCAACGGTGTGCATCTGTCACCTGGACTCAGGTGACCTGACATCCTGACTGTGGGATGATGCCACCCAAGAGTGGAGATGTTACTGTGGAGGACATTGAAGGTAATTATTGCAGCTAAAGCTGTGTTTTTTATAATGCTGCCCTCATGAAAAAATCATAGTTATTTAAGTCTGTGTCCTGAAGCTGATGAAGCTTGGGAGATGGTCCCATAGAAATCTATGTGAAACTACTGTACAGGCATTGCCAGGGCACAGAAGACTTTTTGCATGTAAAGTAGTATTCATCCAAGGAAGGGGAGGGAGGGTTAGTTTGGGGCAGGAAAGGGGGGTTTTAAAGTGCACTTATACTTCTGTGGCGCACCCCCCAAGGAGCCACAGATGAACTGGGATCCCCCACCCTGCACAGCCAGGCACACCGAATTTTCACAGGCACTCCAGAGACAGAGAACAGTCCGTGACTTTGTTTTTTATTTGTGGTTTATTGAGAGTTAATAACTTGGATGGGGATGGGAGGTTATGGGATGCCCACTTGACTTCAGTAACAAAACTTTGGCAACAACTTCAGGGACATCTTCCTATACATAGTCTATATACAGTCTCTTTGACGCTTCAGCTGCACTTCACTTGCTTGCAATCTCCAGCTGAATCACTGATAATGGATCTGATAGGCACAGTCAGATTTAGCAATGGCCCTTTGCAGGCAGGAACTTCAAGCCCCTTGTTGTGTAAAAGAATACAGTGATCAGCTTGTACTTTTCCTCCTGTTGCTACTGGTCCCAGCACCACCTCTTCAGGCACTACAAACCCACCTGGCTGCATCTGCCCCTTTCACTAGCCTTCCAGGCTAACTTTCCTCTACATTCCTCCAGACTGAATCTCACCAGCCCACCCGGCTGACTCTGCAGGAGATCTCCCAGGGAAGGGATGAAGACTTAGCACACTGCTGTCTTCAGGGAGAACTGGCTACTTGTGGCAGTCTCCCCCCTTGTAAGTCCCCAGTAGTGCTGCTTTACTCACACTGTCCTCTCTCTTGCTCCCATGCCTCCAGGAAGGGCTTCCTCTGTGTGTTGTGGCAGGATCCTAACATCACCTGAGCCCCGGCCCAAGGTCACCCCCGCAGACTAGGGGGCTTTCACAGCACTATATCCCCATCTTTCACCCGACTGTCCCTGCTGGCATGGCTCATGCCTATTTATGAGATAAGCCTTGCCCCCTGCCAGCCCTTTCCTGAGGATTGGCCGAGGCCCTCATAAATATTCCAGGAAGCTCATCCTAACCTCCACCCACAAGCTCTAGAAGTTTCTTTAACCTTCTAGACCAGGGAGAGACACCAGAGGAGCTGTCAGAATGAGTCATCCAGCCCTGACTCACTGAACCCTGACCCAGATTCAAAGCTCAGGCTTAGCCCTGAGCTAACTAAATTTACCTATGCTAACAAACCTGCAATACAAAATCTAACCTACATCTAGCACACACTAGAGGGTGCTACAATTCAAATAAGTACTTTATAACATATTTGATACTCCTCCGTCTCCTCTGCTGCCATCCTTTTTCTGCTCTTACAAATGCTAGGAATAGGCAGTAATGTACAGTGCACTGTGCATGCGTTGGAGTCTGTATAAACAAAAAAAATTTGCTAGCCATAGTTTTCCTGCAGAAGTGGCATATAATCTATGGTCTATTTTCTAAATGATTTCACACATCTTTCACCCTGGATTCACATATTTTTCCTCCTGAATGTCCTTTTTTTTAGCCAAATGGGGACTTTCTATTGAATTCACAAACCAAGCATTTGGCTGGCAGTTCTGGTAGAGCCCCATTCACTTGCATGGGTCACATTTGGTGGCTGTACTGCCTGCCAAATGCGACATGATGTATAATTTTTGCCTTGCCAAGAAGCAAATAATCCTGGCCACGGCAATTTGTACTACCACCCACTTTGGCCACCATTACACAGCTTATGTAGGTGGCTGGGGCAGTAAAATGCAGTCTGTTTTTCCCACTCTTGGATACCCATATGAATGAGGCCTAATGAAGATTTTGGGAACCTTTTTCTTTTTCTTTCCTCTTACCTGTTATTCACGGTTGTCCTCAATTCAGATACTAACCTGCCCAGGAGTCCTGTCACTGGAAGGTTTCCCCTTGACATCATCAGGAGTCTGGCTGCCTCTGTTTGGCTCAGGCAGTCAGCCCCTGATGACATGAGCCTCCTGCCACTGTGAGTCCCTGCTCATGAAGCCTGGTATATGTGACATTCATATCATATAAAGCTGTGGGAGCAGGTACATGCAATTCTTGTCTAGGTGAGAGTGGAAGCAGTTATATTTAGAAAGGTAACACATTCTACAACTGTAATGTTTAACTCAGCAACCATATGTGCATATTGGATAAAGTTATTTGACTGCTGGATTCCTGTGCTTTTCTTACTTAGGAGTTTGGGGGACGCAACACATTTTAACACAAGATTTATATATTGCTTCTTAAGATTCTCTTTTTACATAAGGCCCAGTTATATCCAAAATGTTTTATTTTTTGATAGAAGAGTTAGAACTTCTCTCAGTTTTTGTTTCTGTCTGGGGCCCATCATTAGGGGAAATTAAAAACATGTCTGAGAAAATGAAGTGTAGCAAATCAGCCTTTAAATTTAATTTTTTTAAGCAGTGTAGAAAAAATTAAAGATATAAGCTGATTGGCTACTTTGAGTCATGGCACCAGTTGATATAAAACTTTTCTCAGACCTTTTTTTATGAATTCCCCCCATTCTGTATTTTTACTGGTACAGGAAGAAAGGGTAAGTGTCTCCAATGGAGACACAACTTTTTAATAGTTAGTTTTTTTTTTTTTGCTTTCTGTAACCATATTGAAGAGACTTCCTCTCATTTCCTGTCTCAGTGATTCTGTGAGGGTGTCATCTTAACAGGAAGCCTAGAGATATCTCTGCAATAGGATACTGTTTAGTCATGGTTTTGTGGCTGTATATGAAAGAGATCACACAAATTCTTAGAAGTACAACATTTATTAAAAGTATTGACAGATACAGATAAAGAAAATATTAGAAAATATAACAAGAATACTTATCTAAAGATACTGTTTCACCGTGGAGTCCCCCCACTTTTCATACAGCATGGCTAGATAATCAGACAGTTGCATGCCTAATTGCAGCTCTGTTATGAGACTGAGATCTTACAAGTTTTGGCTGTATTAAAGCGCAGTTCCACCCACTTTTTAAACTAGATGTTAAAGGAAAGCCTACTCCTCCACCACTAGTTTTTGGCTATTGATTTTTTTTTTATTGCTCCTTCCTACCTTTATTGAAGAACCTTGTGTACTTCCGCCCCAGCATCACCGCAGCCCAGGGTGTCATTTCCTGCTGCTCGCCCACTGCCTTCAGGGACCTGTGTGTATCCCAGAAGGTGACGGGGCCATTCAGGAAGCGCCGCTCGACACCTGCATGCGCAGTAGGAAACTGGCGGTGAACCCTGAAGGCTCCACTGCCGGCTTACCTTAGTTAAAATGGCGGTGGCTGCACCCGATCTGATGGACAGATTGGCCTGGGGGGGGGGCCGACATTGTGGGCTCCCTGGACAGGTAAGTGTCCTTATTAAAAGTCAGCAAGTACAGTGTTTGTAGCTGCTAAATTTAAAAAAAAAAATTTCCGGGTGGAACACTTATAGAACTTGAATGTAAGGAAATGACCAATCATAAAGAAGAAAATGGGCTCGGCCACATCCTGGTCAGTTAACAATAACATTCCTTTGGTATAAGGTAAAGCCATGCTTATGTGCTTATATGGCCTCCTTAACCAAGAGGTTAGGTTGGAGGCTTAGAATTAATTAAAGCGGAGTTCTGCTTAAAAAAAAAAAAAAGAAAAGTCAGCAGCTACAAATACTGCAGCTGCTGACTTTGAATAATCGGACACTTACCTGTCCCACGGTCCAGCGATGCAGGTGTACAAAGCCCCGCTCATCCCCCCTCCTCTCTGCGGCACTGGCATTGCAACTGTGGGCGTGCTGCCACTGCACATGAGCGAGCCGCACCGAACGCCATGACTGGCCGGGCAATCATCTGGGACCTATGACGTGTCCCAGATGATTGCCAAGAGGGAGGGGGGGAAAGGCGATCTCCCTTCCGGTGCTGTGGTGCGCCGCTGGGACCTTCTAAAAAGAGATTTTCCGCCCCACCCCCCAAAAAAAAATGACATGCCAAATGTGGCATGTCAGGGGGTCACCTCCGTTAAAGCGAAAGTTCCATTTTTGGGTGAAACTCCACTTTAATGAGCCACAATATGAATAAGGAAATGAAATGTAATATGCAATTTCCTCATCAGATAACAGAGGTTCAATTCTTTTCACACCAAAACTAAGAGAAAGATTTTCAACTTCTCTTTTTAGGTTTCTGGGTTATAACTTCTCTTTTTTTGGTGGAAATAACAGAACTGAATTAAAATAAAATGTTATTTAAAAAAAAAAAGTGATACAAGGGCAGTTTTTCTATTCAAGTCTAAGCTTCACATTGTATATCAGCTGGTATCCATCTGTAAATAAATGCTGGAGGGATAAAGAACATCAGCTGTTAGTATGTCTTTACTATTCGATTGCCCACAGTTTGCATGTGGATGAGACAGCTGAAGCCTGTACAAACAGCCCGGCATGCACCTGATGTCAAGCGTGTATATTGTGGAGGCTCTGACATGCTGATGTCTCTCCATAGCAGTGATTACATTTTCAGTTTGTCAATTATGTGGCCAGTATCACCTGCAGCAGCTTGTTGTATTCTGATAATTCTGCACTCTGCAGGTAACAGGGAATTAAATGTTTCTCTCTGCCACTGGGCATTAAATGCGACACTTTATAACATTTTCTAAATTCCAGGCATTTGTCATATAAAAATTCTGACACTAGCTGACCTTTCTCAACTGTACTTGTAGAATGTCAGGCTTCGTCCATGCTGGCTCTTCACTATGCTTAAGGCAAAACGATGTAAGAAAGCTTTTAATACCCATTGTAATACTCAATAGCTTTCAATGTGAAAAAGGAGAGACTCATTTTAACCAAAAATAATTATAGATCATAAAGAAGCATGTCATATCATTTTACCTAACAATAGCCAATGTGTCCTTCAGAATGGCTTTTTTTTTTTGTTAAAAGGCCACCCATTGTTTAAATAGCAACTGTTACAGGCTTTTGCTAATAGCAGTTTTGATCTGTTATAAAAAAGGTTTTATGCTAGGGCCAGGGTTGGTTTAATGTCTGTGGGGGCCTCAGCACTCTGGATGAAAGGAACATAGAATAGAACGGCAGGCTGGACCGAATAGCAAGTTAGAGACTCTCCTTGCGGAGGTTTACGGCAAATGAAAAATTTTGAATCTTTCTATTTTTGCAACATGTATGCTGTTATTCTTGTTACATTATGGATTACATCAAAAGAAAGTCCAATTGAACTTATTTTTCCTTTGTAAACTGCAATATGAAAAAAAAAAAAAAGAATAGAATGGCAGGCTGATGAGAAGTCATAGTAATAGTCATGGTAATAGTTACTCTATCCATTGCCTGAGGTTGTGTAGCTTGTAAGACCCGGTTCACACAGGGGCGACTTGTCAGGCGACTTAGCCGCCTGTCAAGTCGCGTCCCATTCTGTACAATGGAACCATTCTAATAGGAGCGACTCAAGTCGCTCCGACTTAGAAAAAGGTTCCTGTACTGCTTTTAGGGCGACTTCAGGCGACTTGCATTGACTTCTATACAGAAGTCGTTTTGCAAGTCGCCACTGGAGTCGTGTGCAGGTCCCCTCACAGAGTCGGCCTGCAAGTCGTGTTGCCCCTGTATGAAGAGAGCTATTGTGGTGTGAATATTTAAGGTTCTGGCCATTATACTGACTGAATTCTTTTTTCTACTGATCAGAAATATTTGGTATACAGAAGTTTTCAATGGATCAAGAGCATATACTTGCTTTTCTACTTTGGCGATCTTGCCAGTAACATACATTCTTTAGAGTGCCAACACTAAGGGTGCTGTACCAATGCAGGGGCACTGTCACCCTAGGACAGGAAGTGTAAAAGGACTACAGAACACCTACCCCTCTCCTCATCTCTATAACATAGGGCTAGAGGTGTTTTGTAGTTCTCAGAGGTGAACTGGCCAGGGCTGATATTATTTCTTAAGAAAGTACTGTAGAGTGACAAGAACTTGCAAGCTTACTGGATTTCTTGCATGAAATAAAAGGTACTTTTCAAACATATATAAAAAAACTTTCACTTTAAAGGTTTTATTTAAAATGGTAATAAACTCTTTTATTTTATTTTTACCTACAGGCAAGCTTGTAATAAGCTTACCTGTAGGTAAAATGAATATATCCCAAACATGAATTGTTTAGGAGATATTCTAGTGATCAGCAGCCGGTGACATCACCGGCGCATGCGCTCTGAAGGAACGGCATACCCTTATCGTTCGTTCAAAGCTGTGTGCTGAGGCTGAGACTCCTGCGCTCATGCATGAGATTGACATCATCGCAGCTCAACCAATCAGATGGCCAGAGTCCCCCAACCCAGAAGGAAGACCGGATAAAGATGGAAGCCTCTGCAGTAGTGACAGCGCGCCACTGGAGGGCTTAGTTTTAAGGTAAGTCTTTCATAATGTACTTGTATGCGGTGTATACTAGCAGATTATGATATTGCCTTGCAGGTGGAAACTTTTTTGTTTTTTTCTTAAAGACTTTACTACCGCTTTAATAGACCAAAATTAGGCAAATAAGAGAAGTTTGTTGTTATGGTTTACACTTTATTATAATTCAGTTTTTATTACACTTTAAAGAGACTTACTTGAGAACAACATGTTTACACCATATCCATGGCAAAAAAGGTAGAAGAAGTACTGCACTAAAACTGCAATTAAGGAAGATGACATGTGATCTGCTATTCTCATAAGAAAAACACAAAAATTTGAGAAATGGGGAACTGGTAAAGGCTATAAGAACTGTAAAGCAAGCCAAAGACATGCACATGATTGTGGCCTAATCTTAAACTCTGCAGTCTCCTGGTTGAATTTTCTCAGGAAAACATGGTGACCTGGTCACCCAACAAGGTTTTTCCCAAAGTGCCTATATGAGAAGCATCAGAAGGCATTCTGTAACTACTCTTCCAAGACAGCATTACTGTTCTGGAAGTAATATGCTGCAAACTCATTGGACTGTAGGTTTTTCCTTTGAGGCTTCTAATGCCAGTATTTGATTCCCTTTAAATATTTCATCCCAGCATTAAAAACATTTAGATAAATGTATATGGGATTAGGACTTTAGAAATGATTACTAGAGATTTTTAAATGATTAAGCCTAAAACTTTATCTGCACGGTAGCTGTATTCATAGGTGCAGTTTTCTTAATTTTACACTTATAAAATGAGCAGCGAAAAGAGGGACTTAATTTAAAAGAATAACTTACCCTAGTCCTATTTAGAACTACTGCTAGGATCAATTTTTCACCTGTTTTTCAGAATAAAAGGCACATCTGTATGAAAAATTACTAAATACCCATAACATTAGTCTTGGTAAGTGTAAGTTAATTTTTTCCTAGCTGAGGTTCTTTTACAACTATGAGAATTATGCAATAAAGGTGTTTCTTGCTAATTATTCAGTTTAAAGAGTAAGGACAGTTTAACCACTTCAGCCCCGGAAGGTTTTACCCCCTTCCTGACCAGAGAACTTTTTACAATCTGGCACTGCGCTGCTTTAACTGGTAATTGCGCGTTCATGCAATGCTGTACCTAAACAAAATGGGGTGTAAATCACAAATGCCCATGGCATGTTTGAGAAATATATCATTCAGTGACAACTTTGTGAAAAAAAAATAAAAATGATTGTCATTTTCCCAAAACTTGTGGCAAAATATAAAATATTCCATGGACTCAACATGCCTCTCAGCAAATAGCTTGGGGTGTCTACTTTCCAAAATGGGGTCATTTGGGGGGGGGGGGGGGGTTGTGATATCTGGGCATTTCATGGCCTCCGAAACTGTGATAGGTAGGGATGAGCTTCGTGTTCGAATCAAACGCATGTTCGAATCGAACATTGCCTGTTCAGTCGTTCGCTGAATTTCGAACGATATGGGCCATTCGCGCCAAATTTGAGTGCCGCGTCACGGCCCATAATTCACTGCGGCATCGCAGTGCATTGCTGGCTGATGATTGGCCAATCACAGCTCCGTCTGTACAGAGAGCCGTAATTGGCCAAAGCCAGAGTGGCTTTGGCCAATTATGGCTCAGGGGGTTTAGTACATGCCCCACACTATATAAGGCCGCCTGCATGGCGGCCCTGTGTAGTGTGTTAGAGTAGGCAGGCGAGTCAGCTGCACTTACAGTGTATTGTGTATATATATATATCCTAGGTGTTGTTTATATATTTATATATATATATACACTGTATTCAGTTTAGCTAGATCCGTTCCTGTTATTCTCTTCCTACTACTGAAAGGCAGGCAGGTGTTTTTACAGTATTTACAGCTACCTGAAGAAAATTGCTGGTGTTCTTCTGATCCTAATAGTCCTATTAGCTACAGTATTTACAGTTAGTGTAGTGCGTCCTCTGCACAGTGGGCACCTAAAGCTACATGAAGAAAATTAGTGTTCTTCTGATCCTATTAGTACAGTACCGCAGGCAGCTGTAGTATTTACAAGTTAGTGTAGTGCGTCCTCTGCACATTGTGTACCTAAAGCTACCTGAAGAAAATTAGTGGTGTTCTTCTGATCCTATTAGTACAGTACCGCAGGCAGCTGCAGTATTTACAAGTTAGTGTAGTCCGTCCTCTGCACAGTGTGCACCTAAAGCTACCTTAAGAAAATTAGTGGTGTTCTTCTGATCCTATTAGTACAGTACCGCAGGCAGCTGCAGTATTTACAAGTTAGTTTAGTGCGTCCTCTGCACAGTGTGTACCTAAAGCTACCTAAACAAAATTAGTGGTGTTCTTCTGATCCTATTAGTACAGTACCGCAGGCAGCTGCAGTATTTACAAGTTAGTGTAGTGCATCCTCTGCACAGTGTGCACCTAAAGCTACCTGAAGAAAATTAGTGGTGTTCTTCTGATCCTATTAGTACAGTACCACAGGCAGCTGTAGTAGTTACAAGTTAGTGTAGTGTACCCTCTGCACAGTGTGCACCTAAAGCTACCTGAAGAAAATTAGTGGTGTTCTGATCCTATTAGTACAGTACCGCAGGCAGCTGCAGTATTTACAAGTTAGTGTAGTGCGTCCTCTGCACAGTGTGCACTTAAAGCTACCTGAAGACAATTAGTGATGTTCTTCTGATCCTATTAGTACAGTACCGCAGGCAGCTGCAGTATTTACAAGTTAGTTTAGTGCGTCCTCTGCACAGTGTGCACCTAAACCTACCTAAACAAAATTAGTGGTGTTCTTCTGATCCTATTAGTACAGTACCGCAGGCAGCTGCAGTATTTAAAGTTAGTGCAGTGCATCCTCTGCACAATGTGCACCTAAAGCTACCTGGAGACAATTGGTGTTGTTCTGCTCCTATTAATACCACAGTCAGGCAGCTACAGTATTTACAGTTAGTGTACTGTGTCCTCTGCACAGTATGCACCTAAAGCTACCTGAAGAAAATTAGTGATGTTCTTCTGATCCTATTAATACCACAGGCAGGCAGCTACAGTATTTACAGTTAGTGTATTGCGTCCTCTGCATAGTGTGCACCTAAAGCTACCTGGAGACAATTGCTGTTGTTCTGATCCTATTAATACCACAGGCAGACAGCTACAGTATTTACAGTTAGTGCACTGTGTCCTCTGCACAGTGTGCACCTAAAGCTACCTAAAGAAAATTGCTCTTGTTCTGCTCCTATTAATACAACAGGAAGGCAGCTACAGTATTTACAGTTAGTGTAGTGCGTCCTCTGCACAGTGTGCACCTAAAACTACCTGGAGACAATTGCTGTTGTTCTGTTCCTATTAATACCACAGGCAGGCAGCTACAGTACTTACAGTTAGTGTACTGTGTTCTCTGCACAGTGTGCACCTAAAGCTACGTGAAGACAATTAGTGGTGTTCTTCTGATACTATTAATACCACAGGCAGGCAGCTACAGTATTTACAGTTAGTGTAGTGCGTCCTCTGCACAGTGTGCACCTAAAGCTACCTGGAGACAATTGCTGTTGTTCTGCTCCTATTATTACCACAGGCAGGCAGCTACAGTATTTACAGTTATAGGGCGTACACACGGTCGGACTTTGTTCGGACATTCCAACAACAAAATCCTAGGATTTTTTCCGACGGATGTTGGCTCAAACTTGTTTTGCCTACACACGGGCGCACAAAGTTGTCGGAATTTCCAATCGACAACCACGCGGTCACGTACACCACGTACGACGGGACTAGAAAAGGCCGGTTCAGAACCAAGCGCGGCACCCTTTGGGCTCCTTTTGCTAATCTCGTGTTAGTAAAAGTTTGGTGAGAGACGATTTGCGCTTTTTCAGACTTGTGGCTTTTAGAACGTTTTCTGCCGTTCAGTTTGTGCTTGTGGATTTGTATCTGCTCTTCAGTGCGTGCAGCAAGTTCCGCGTGACTTTAGGTAGTCATTGTATTCTTGTTCGTTCGTTACTGGTTTTCAGGTCGCTCTTCACAGGCCTTGCTGTTCTTCAGTGCGTTCTGTTACTTCGTTCTGAGCAGCCGACCGTTTTCTAGCCATGTTTCGTATGCGTACTCCTCGTACAGTTCGTGCTGTGCGGGGGCTTGGTGTTGGGGTCCTGACCTTGACACAAGTCCAGTCCATGAACAGGGTGGGGAGGAGTTCATGGACCAAGAATTGGTTGCTTCAGCGTAACCAGTTCTCTCATATGCCTTTGCTCTGTGAGATCCGTGAGAATAATCCTGATGATTTCAGGAACTTTCTCCGGATGACGGACCCCGTGTTTCACAGTTTGTTGGCTTCGCTGACCCCCTATATCAGCAGGCAGGATACCTGCATGAGGCAAGCCATCACTGCGGAGCAGAGGTTGGTCGCTACCCTGCGGTATTTGGCCACAGGGAGAAGTCTGCAGGACTTGAAGTTCTCGACAGGCATCTCCCCCCAGGCTCTTCTTTGTGGACATTTACTGCTTGTGTTTGTTTGAGCTGACCCTGACAGAAATGTGTTGAGTGCAGAAAATGGCGTGATTGTGTAACCTTACAAAGCACTGTTGGCTGTTATTTACTAAATGCAAAGACACTACAAGTGCACTTGCAACTGCACTGAAACAGCACTTGTAGTGCAAAGAGGATTTGCCCTTAGGAAATCACCCCCATTTTCTCATAAAACAACAATTACATCACCCCAAAAGTGTTGTAGCGTTGAGACAATAATCCACACATTCTTGATGAACAATCTTTTTAATACCAGCACAATCACATGTGCATTTACCAAAGGTTTTTCTGACAAACCAACATGTTTGTTGTATAACAATTTTTGTGGTGTCATTATCCAAAATCAAAATGTGCATTTTATAGAAAACAGGCCTGTGTAAAACCCACAAGAAAGACACAAATCTTGATCTTACAAAGTTCACATTTGGTAGAACTGGAAGGCAATATCAGACATGAGTATTTAGGAACTGTGTTTGATATTGCGTTCAGATGGGGGGAAATCACCCCAGGAAAAGCCAAATTTGGAAGATGCACACAAATTTCCCAATGTCAACATGTGCTATCTGCCATCACGGGGGATCAAGGGGCGTGTTTTGGGGAGAAAGCCCCTCCTCACCGCTACTTTATTATTGAGGAAGGGGTCGCACCCCCAAAACGCGTCCATTGATCTCCCGTGATGGCAGATAGCACATGTTGGCACACTGTGTGCATCCTCCAAATTTGGCTTTGGGAAAAATCACAAAAAGATTTAGCACATTGTAGCACACAAAAGAAGAAAGTGATTTGGAGGGGCTTTAAACTCGCCCCAAAACATCAATGATGTTTTTATATTTTGGAATAACATCATTGATGTTTTGCTTGATGTTTTCCAATTGTAAATTACACCCCATGATCTCCCCGATCAGGATCTGGGCACTTTCGGATGTGAAAGGATCTTCATCCACAACCTCACGATCACCTAAAAAGAGAGGAACCCCAAAATAAATTAGGTTTGCAAAAAAATGCCGCCATCCATCTCTTACGTGAGCCTGTGGTTGCAGACACTCACCTGTTGTGGTGACTAGTTCCACCACGTCTTCATCCTCCTGCTCATCTTGTGTTGTTGGGATTTCCCCTTCTTCCAGGGGGGGGGGGGCGGGGGGCTCTGGTCTCCTGGGATGAGGGGTGTCCTCCGAGTCTTTTCTCCCCTATGTAAAACAAAAATGGTATAATTAGCACACAGATATTTAATGTCAGAACTATAAAGATGAAACATTGTTTGGAAGTGGGGTACAATGATCTATTTTAGCCGAGTTCCAAGATGTAGCTTTTTTAGTGTCCTTTGTCAAGCTGCAATACTTTACCTGTTTGGTACAAGCTTCACAGATGTAGCCCCCCCTATAGTATACACTGGAGCACCTGTGTGCCCCCCCTAATAAAAATGGTGTTCTGGGGTCCCACACTAGTGCTCCAGTGTCCAGATGTGAAAACAGCTGCTGAGTGTCCTCTCCTTACACACAATCTAGTTTGCATTTCATTCTAGTAACAAACCCATCTACACAACCCAATTCTTTGAAGCCAAGTATAGGGCGTCAAAATGGTGGCCAAATGCATATGGGCTAAACAATGGTATTTTATCGTCCGAAATAAAAATGTGTGATCCGAACGAATAATGTGCCCATGAACATGAAAGTTGCCATTTTAAACTGTACAACAGTTCCTAAAAGCACATGGAGCAGCACGAACGTAATAAACACAAAAAGAATAGGAACACAGCACAACTACTTACTTTTTTGCAGCACTCTCCGGATCTTTCTGTACTGCTCATGTTCTCGTAATTTCAGGTCCGACCACCGCTTCCTGAGCTGATCTTTCGATCGTCGTACCCTGAATTTCCGGTGCAGACTCCTGACCACTTTCGCCATGATCTTGGCCTTTCGGACATTAGGGTTGGGGTAAGGCCCATACTTTCCATCATAGTCGGCCTTCTTCAGGATGTCCACCATTTCCAACATCTCCCCAAAGGACATATTTGAGTCCTTTAATCTCCTTCTGGATCGGGACGTTTCAGGCTCCGGCCTTTCCTCCCCCTCCTCCTCGTTGCTACAGTTAGCACGATCCTGCTGTCTATCCGCCATGTGCTCTTCCCCCACTGAGCCGAACGAAAAGGGGCGGGGAATAGACTAGAAAGAACGTCAGGGGAGGGCAGAGTTATACGCATGCGCAGTGTGTATAAATCGTAACGCGCACGTCTTACGTACGATCTGTGAGCGGAGGAAGGAGCATCGGAGACGCCGATCGTGCTAACGAAGGTAGGATCTAAACTTGGGCCTATACTGCTTTGAAATGGAAGCCTATATTGTAACAAGATTAGGGGAGTTTGGCCTGACATTAGGGTTTGTCTTGTGTTGTGTCTTGCAGAGAAAATGGATGGGTTCAACGACCACAATTTCTTGCCCCTGTTTATTGACAAGTACAGGGAGCTGCCCTGTCTGTGGCAAGTGAGACACCCCCACTATAACCATAAACAAAAGAGGCAGGCAGCGCTGGAGAAACTGCTGGAGTTAGTGAAGCCGGTGGTCCCCACAGCAACCATCCCTTATTTAAAAGCAAAAATTGGTGGCCTGAGGAGCACTTATCTTAGGGAGCGCAAGAAGGTAAGAGATTCCCTGAGGTCCGGAGCTGCAGCAGATGACGTTTATGTCCCCAGGCTGTGGTACTATGAGAGACTGCGATTTCTGTCAGACCATACTGAAGTCAGGGAATCCCTCTCTACTCTTCCTTCCACTCTTCCTTCCATACCAGCTGAGGCTTCCGATGTCCAACCTGGGCCTTCCAGCCAGGAAGAAGTGGAGGAGCCCAGCTGGAGTCAGGTATAGCATTCTTCTACAGATTTCTGGGCAATAAATAAATGATGTTTACTAGATGTTATTATTGATCACTAATTGCTGATTAAAAAAAGTGTTTTAGATATCAATAGACAGTAGTGGGCACCCAAAATTGGGACAAGAATGCAAAATGCTGGGCTCAGAAGGATAGTCTGTTATATTTGTTAACATTCAATTTGCAGCAGTCAGGAGGTGAAAATTGTGTGTGATTGATGAATAAAAAACTCAAACTTTTTGTCCCTTTTTCATACACAGGAAGACCTCAGCCAGGAGGAGGCTGTGGAATGTGGCAGTCAGGAGGAGGCGGGGATTAGTGGCAGTCAGGAGGAGGCGGGGATTAGTGTCAGCCAGGAGGAGGCGGGGCTAAGTGTCAGCCAAGAGAAGCCTGGGACAAGTCGCAGCCTGACTGAGTCTCAGGTTCCTCCCCTCCGCCTGCCATACAAAAAGGCCAGGAAGGCCACTCCCAGTCCTGTGCAGGATTCAGCATACAGGCTGATCCAGGAGGCTTCGGCATCCCTCAGAGCCTTCCCCAGTCCTGCAGAGGCCTTTGCCTGCATGGCTGCCACCAAATTGCAGGGCATGCAGGAGGGCCAACGTAGGATCTCTGAGGACCTGATTTATAAAGTCCTATGTAAGGGGGAGAGTGGGGAACTGACACCCAAGACGGATGTCATTGAGATCGACGATGCTCCTCCTCCTCCTCCTCCTGCTGCCACAACTCCACCACCACAGCCAAAGCCTGGAAGGAAGCGTGGAAGGAAGACCAAAGAGTGATGACCCTGGGTTCAGTCTGGTCTGACAGAAGATGCAGTCTCTCGTATGACCACAGCCTGGGGACATAGATATCATCTGCTGCTTTCCGGATCTCTGGGACTTCTGGACCAGACTGCCCTCACTTAGATAAGGACTCCTCAGGCCACCAATTTTGCTTTTAAATAATTGATGTCTGCCCTGGGGGTCCAAGGCTTCGCCCACTTCTGCAGTTTCTCCAGCGTTGCCTCCCTCTTTGTTTTTTTATAGTTGTGACCCCTTAATAAAATTTTTTTAGGTAAATTCTACTCTCCTGTGTGTGTTTTCATCCAAAAAGGACAGTTTGTTGGTGACGATTCAGGTACATTTCTAACATAAAATGTGAAATTAACAAGGGACAACAACACCAAACAATCTCCTACAGATTAAATAGAACAACATATCAATGGTGTTGTGGGAACTTGTCACAAAAAACACACAAACATTTTCGGGAGTACAAATCAAAATCACCAAAAAAAAAAAAAGAGAAACACAAAAAAAGATTCTACATTAAAGGCAAAAAAAAAAAAAAAGATACAAAAATATGTTGTCAGATGTGAGAAATCAGAATATATTGAGGGAATCCCGATAAATAGTAACAAAAGAAGTTTGTGAGAAGTGTGTGTGAATATGAGCAGCAAAACTACTTAATTCTTGTCACATTATAAAGAAGAAGAGAGTGCTCTGTATTAAACCATTTTGAACATTGCAGCGTGACGAAAGTGCTGTATCCATTGCGAACGCTAAGTTTACCAGAACGAGCTGTCCCGTGTCGGAATTTCTTCTGAGCATGCGTGGCACTTTGTGCGTCGGAACAGGCCACACACGGTCGGAATTGACGCGATCGGATTTTGTTGTCGGAAAATTTTATCTCCTGCTGTCCAACTTTGTGTGTTGGAAAATCCGATGGAAAATGTCCGTTGGCGCCCACACACGGTCGGAATTTCCGGCAACACGCTCCGATCGGACATTGTCCATCGGAAAATCCGACCGTGTGTACGGGGCATTAGTGTACTGTGTCTTCTGCACAGTGTGCACCTAAAGCTACCTGAAGAAAATTAGTGGTGTTCTTCTGATCCAGGCAGCTACAGTATTTACAGTTAGTGTACTGCGTTCTCTGCACAGTGTGCACCTAAAGCTACCTGAAGAAAATTGCTGTTGTTCTGCTCCTATTAATACAACAGGCAGGCAGCTACAGTATTTACAGTTAGTGTACTGTATCCTCTGCACAGTGTGCACCTAAAGCTACCTGAAGAAAATTAGTGGTGTTCTTCTGATCCTATTAATACCACAGGCAGGCAGCTACAGTATTTCCAGTTAGTGTAGTGCGTCCTCTGCACAGTGTGCACCTAAAGCTACCTTGAGACAATTGCTGTTGTTCTGCTCCTATTATTACCACAGGCAGGCAGCTACAGTATTTACAGTTAGTGTACTGCGTCCTCTGCACAGTGTGCACCTAAAGCTACCTGAAGAAAATTAGTGGTGTTCTTCTGATCCTATTAATACCACAGGCAGGCAGCTACAGTATTTACAGTTAGTGTACTGCGTCCTCTGCACAGTGTGCACCTAAAGCTACCTGAAGAAAATTGCTGTTGTTCTGCTCCTATTAATACCACAGGCAAGCAGTTACAATATTTACAGTTAGTGTATTGCGTCCTCTGCACAGTGTGCACCTAAAGCTACCTGAAGACAATTGCTGGTGTTCTCATACTAATAATACTACAGGCAGGCAGCTGATTCTGCTAGCTGCAGTATCAGTATATATATACATCCCAGCTTTGTGCAGCTACATCTCACTGCAGGCCATTAGTATGTCTGGAAGGCCAACAAAGAGAAGCAGACAGTCACAAGCCAATAAAAGAGGGCAAGCACGCTCTGTGTCTAGAGGCAACAGTGCTGGTCGTGGAGATGGTGCATCCTCATCAGCACGTGGCCGCGGGACGCGCTTGTCCTTTTTTTCGGCAGCTGGACGTGTTGAGCGGAAGACTTGGTAGAGTGGATGACCAAGCCGTCCTCATCCTCCTCATCCTCTCTCACCCAGGCTCAGGGTACTTTGTCTGGCAAAGCAGCTGCCAACGCGGCCTCTTCCCTCGGCTCAATGGCATCAGTCACTCCTTCCCTAGCCCCACCAATGCATCCTGAGGAGTCCTCTGTACTGTTTGACCACAGTGTTGGGTACATGCTCCAGGAGGATGCCCAAGGTTTTGAAGGCTCCGATGATGGTACCCAGCTAGAGGAAGGCAGTAACATGAGCCCAGAGAGAGGGGGTGCCCAAGAAGGACAGCAATCTGGCAGTCATGTTCCCCCTGCTGCAGCATACTGCCAGCTTTGCTCCAGTGATGAGGAGGGAGGGGATGATGAGGTCACTGACTCCACATGGGTGCCTGATAGGAGAGAGGAGGAGGAGGAGGAGGCACATCACCAACGAGGTAGGATGCCCTCCAGGGGCCAGCTTAGGGCAGCACACCGACTGCATCACACCGCAGAGCTCTGCATGTGCAGGGTGCTGCTGTCTCTGCGCGTTATTCCAAAAGTTCTTTGGTGTGGGCCTTTTTTGAGACGAGTGCATCAGATCCCACCGCTGTTATTTGCAACATATGTCTCAAGCGTATCTCTCGTGGCCAAAACATCTCCCGCTTGGGCACCACATGCTTGACCAGACATATGTTGACCTGCCATGCAGTTCGTTGGCAAGCGTACCTAAAAGACCCACACCAAAGAACAAAGAGGACCTCTCTTTGCTCCTCATCAGCTGGGATCTCCAACCACACTATACATTCAGTCCTCTCTGAGACCTGCACTGAGAGGAATGAAGGTGTAGAATTAGGTGTGTCACAGCCAAGTACTTGGGGGCAATCTGCTATTGGTACACCGACGTCAGATTGTACCAGGCAAATTTCCCTGCCCCAGCTGCTGCACCGCCGAAAGAAGTTAGCTCCCAGCCATCCACATGCCCAGCGTTTGAATGCTAGCTTGGCTAAATTGCTAGCACTTCAACTGCTGCCTTTTCAGTTGGTAGACTCTGCCCCCTTCCGTGAGTTTGTGGAATGTGCGGTTCCTCAGTGGCAGGTTTCCAAATGCCACTTTTTCTCACGGAAGGCGATCCCGACTCTCTACCGGCATGTGGAAGGCAATGTCTTGGCCTCGCTGGACAGGGCGGTCAGCGGTAAGGTGCATATTACCACTGACTCATGGTTCAGCAGGCTTGGACAGGGATGTTACCTATCTTTCACCGCGCACTGGGTGACTCTTCTGGCAGCTGGGAAGGATGCAGGACAAGGTGCAGTAGTGTTGGAGGTTGTTCTGCCACCACGCCTCCAAAATACTACTAGTGGTGATTCTGCCACACCTCTCTCCTCCACCCCCTCCTCTTCTTCTTCCTCCATGGCCTCTTTCTGTGCTGATTTGACTTTGGAACCAGTGGTGCTCTGTAGGCGTTCAAGGGGCTACGCAAGCCTGCAGGCCAAAAGATGCCATGCGATGCTTGAGCTGGTGTGCTTGGGGGACAGGAGCCACACTGGGGCAGAGATTCTGTCAGCTCTGCAGGGGCAGGTTCAGAGGTGGTTGATGCCACGCCAGCTTAAGGCAGGTATGGTGGTTTGCGACAATAGCACCAACCTCCTCTCCGCCCTCCGACAGGGACAACTGACCCATGTGCCCTGTTTGGCTCACGTCCTTAACTTGGTGGTGCAGCGGTTCTTGGGCAGGTACCCGGGCTTACAGGATGTCCTGAGGCAGGCCAGGAAAGTCTGTGTGCATTTCCGCAGGTCATATAATGCCAGTGCTTGGCTGGCTGACCTCCAAAAGGAATTTAACCTGCCCAAGAACCGCCTAATCAAGCCCACCAGGTGGAACTCAACGTTGGCCATGCTGCAGTGGCTGCACACACAGCAGAGGGCCATCAATGAGTACCTGTGTGACTATGGCACCAGGACAGGGTCAGGGGAGCTTGTTTTTTTTCCCCACGCCATTGGGCCATGATCAGGGATGCATGCACTGTCCTGTCACCATTTGAGGAGGCCACGAGGATGGTGAGCAGTGACAGTGCATGCATCAGTGACACTGTTCCCCTTGTCCACCTGTTGGAGCACACGCTGCGTGGAATAATGGACAGGGCACTTGAGGCATAACAGAGGCAGGAAGAAGAGGACTTCCTTAGCTCTCAAGGCCCCCTTTATCCAGACAGTGTTCTTGCATGCCCGCCGATCACACAGGACGAGGAGGAGGAGGAGGAAGAGGAGGACTGTGTCAGCATGGAGGTGGAGCCTGGCACTCAGCATCAGCAGCAGTCTTTAAGGGATCATTCCCAAGAAACCCATGTACTTGTACATGGCTGGGAGGAGGTGGCTGCGGATCATGTCGTCCTTAGTGACCCAGAGGACTCCGGACCGAATTCCTCAGCAAACCTATGCTGCATGGCCTCCCTGATCCCGCAAAGCCTGCAGAAGGATCCTCGTATTCGTGGTATCAAGGAGAAGGATCAATACTGGCTGGCTTGATCCACGTTTCAAGGGTAAGGTTGCGGACCTTATCTTGCCCTTGCAGAGGGAGCAGAGGATGAAACATCTTCGGGAGGCCTTGCAGAAAGGTCAGTGCAACGCGTTCCCAGAGACTGGGAGGTTACAAACTCCTGTTCCTGGACAACGTGTTGCTGAGGCTTCGGTCAGTCAAAGAAGGAGTGGTGGAGAAGGTGGACGTCTGACCGATGCTTTCAGACAATTTTTTAGTCTGCAGCCCCAAGGTATGATCGGTTCCAGCAACCATCGCCAGCGTCTGTTTTACATAGTGCAGGAATACCTAGGGGCAAGATCTTACTTGGACACCTTTCCCACCGAAAATCCTCTGGGTTACTGGGTCTTGAGGATGGATCACTGGCCAGAGCTTGCACAGTATGCAATTGAGCTACTGGCCTGTCCTGCATCCAGCGTTCTTTCAGTGCTGCTGGAGGTTTTGTAACCGATCACAGGGTGTGCCTGTCCAACGACTCGGTCGATCGACTGACCTTCATAAAAATGAATCAGCCTTGGATCACCACCAGCTACCAAGCACCTGATGCTGATGTAACCGAATAATTTTTTCTGAAATGTCAGATCCCTTCAAGACTGCCTATGCTGATACTGAGTGACTATCCTGTTATGCTGAGTGACTATCCTCTTCCTCCTCAATGATCATGCTGATAGCTTGTAGAATATTTTTGGTTCTGGGCGCCGCCACCAGTGACTAAGGCCCAATTTTTCAGCCCCTGTTTAACAGGTGCATATAATTACAATTCTTGATCTAATATTTCACAGCAGGGCCAGTTTCTGCACCCACCAAGAGTAACTGTGAGGACTTACAGTGTTGTGGCACCAGCACCACCACCACCAAAGGCCCAATTTTTCTGCCCCTGTTCAACAGGTGCATGTAATTACAATTCTTCATCTAATATTTCACAGCAGAGCCCGTTCCTGCGATATTTAAAGGAATATTTCACTTTTTTTTTCACTGTAAGCATCATTAAAATCACTGCTCCTGAAAAAACGGCAGTTTTTAAAACTTTTTTTTGCATTGATACATGTCCCCTGGGGCAGGACCCGGGTCCCCAAACCCCTTTTAGGACAATACCATGCAAATTAGCCTTTAAAATTAGCACTTTTAATTTCGAACGTTCGAGTCCCATAGACTTCAATGGGGTTCTAACGTTCGTGCAAATTTTCTGGCTGTTCGCTGGTTCTGGTGCGAACCGAACCGGGGGGTGTTTGGCTCATCCCTAGTGATAGGTAGTGAGGAGTGAAATCAAAAATTTACGCCCTTAGAAAGCCTGAATGCGGTGATTGGTTGGCTAGGCTCACAAAAAGTCTCACACATGTGGTATCCCCGTACTCAGGAGAAGCAACAGAATGTATTTTGGCATGTAATTTCACATATACCCATGGCATGTTTGAGCAATATATCATTTATTGACAACTTTGTGAAAAAAAAAATATTGTAATTTTCCCGAAATTTGTGGCAAAATATAAAATATTCCATGGACTCAACATGCCTATCAGCAAATAGCTTGGGGTGTCTACTTTCCAAAAAGGGGTAATTTGGGGGGTTTCGAACTGTCCTGGCATTTTATGCACAACATTAGAAGCTAATGCCACACATCACCCACTCTTCTAACCACTTGAAGACAAAGCCCTTTCTGACACTTTTTGTTTACAAGAAAAAATATTATTTTTGTGCTAGAAAATTACTCTGAACCCCCAAACATTGTATATTTTTTAAAAGCAAAGACAATACAGATTAAAATGTTGGGTGTTGCAAATTTTTTTTCACACAGTATTTGCACAGGGATTTTTCAAAGGCAATTGTTTTGAAAAAAAACAAACACTTTTTTGAATTTTAATGCACTAAAACACACTATATTGTCCAAATGTTTGGTAAAATATAAAAGATATTATTTTTACACTGTTCCTTTCTTTTTTTTTTTTTTATCATTTTTATTGTTATCACAGAGAATGTAAATATCCCCTATGATAGCAAAAGGTAGTGACAGGTACTCTTTTAAAAAAAAATTTAGTCTACTAGACTCTAGATTAGGGATGGGCGAACGGTTTGGCCCGAGCATAAGTTCGAGCCGAACTTTCATTGTTCGGGAGTTCGGCAAACATCTGAACAAACGGGTCGTTCAACCGTTTGTTCGGCCACCCGAACTGACCACAATGCATTGCAGCGTTGAACAGTGCATTGCAAGCCCTAATTGGCTGAAGCAGTGAAAGCTTCAGCCAATCAGGGCACAGAGCACTGTAATGCCGTGTACACACGATTGGAATTTTCGTCGGAAAAGCCTTGGATGTTTTTTTCGACGGAATTCCGCTCAAGCTTGTCTTGCATACACACGGTCACACCAAATTCCGACCGTCAAGAACGCGTACTATAAAAGGGAAGTTCAATACCCAATGCGCCACCCTTTGGGCTCCTTCTGCTAATCTCGTGTTTATTTAATGTTAGTAGAAGTTTGGTGAGAGATGATTCGCGCTTTTCAGCCTTGTGCTTTTCAGATCGTTACTGCTCTTCAGTTTGTGCTTGTGGGTTTGTATCGGATTTTCAGTGCGTGTATTCAGTTTGTATCTGTTTTTCAGTGCGTTCTTGTCTGCTCGCTTCTGATTTTCAGCTCGCTGTTCACAGGCCTTTCTGTTCTTCAACGTGTTCTGTTAGTTAGTTCTGACCAGGGATGGCGAACTGTTCGGTCCGAGCATAAGTTGGGCCTGAACTTTCGTTGTTCAGACGTTCGGCAAACATCTGAACAAATGGGTCATTCAACCGTTTGTTTGGCCACCTGAACCGACCACAATGCATTGCAAGCCCTAATTGGCTGAAGCAGTGAAAGCTTTAGCCAATCAGGGCACAGAGTACTGTAATGCCGCGTACACACAATCGGAATTTTCCTCGGAAAAGCTTTGGATTGCTTTTTCCGACGGAATTCCACTCAAGCTTGTCTTGCATACACACAGTCACACCAAATTCTGACCGTCAAGAACGCGGTGATGTACAAGGCGTGCAACGGCATTATAAAAGGGAAACAGGATAATTACCACCGCTCTAGGTGATCGGGTTCAAGCTTCCCGTCCTCCGCTATGTGGATGATTGTGAGAGCCCCAGGTGCCGGCAATTGCTATTCCAATGGTATGTGTGTGATGGAAAAATCTGGACAGCCGCACTCCGGATTAGAAAAGTGAAAAATAAAATCCTCTTTATTGAAAAAGTAATAACATGATTAAAATCCGTACATGGCTTTGTTGGGATAATGCAGCATAACCGCTAACGCGTTTCACGCTCCCATAGAGCGCTTACTCATAGCTGGTTTGTACGAAAGTGATCACCACTTATATACACATAATTTATCTACCACATGACTACATATTGATTATCTGATTTGAAACAGCTGATCGTTAGTCTATGTGGGGTCTTTTTGGCATAGATGTGATTGGATGTGCGTCCTATAGTGGATTCACTAATGAAGACATGAATATATAAATGAAATGTATTCATATTGGCAAATGTCAACATATATAAATAATAAAAAATTCTATTCAAGGTTTTTGAAAAACATGTTTGTTATTTTTCAAAACCACAATAATGAGATGGGTGCTGGAATTTGACGTTCAAACGTATAAATTATCATACGGATAGGCGCAAGTATGGGCAAACTATGTGAGCTGGTGGCTGCGGTATAATGTAAACGGTGTATAGGATGAGAATTGGAATTAGGTCTATATGCATGTGATAAAAAGATGTGCATCCAACACCACTATCAGTGTCTACAAGAAAAGACTAAATATGTGTGTATGGTGCATAAATATATGCAAAAATTTTTTTTTTTTTTTTTTTTTTTTACGACATAAAGATAAAAATAATGATGAAAAGCAATTCTTTATATGTGTGTGTATGTGTATATGCATGATGATTTCAACTTTCAAAAAACATGGTGACATATGTGAATTGGAAGCTGGGCAGGAAACTGGCGTCCTGTCGCAATAATGCGACCAAAAGTCTCCTGATTTACAGGAGTCTATGTGTGAATAAATGCTTTTGCTTCAATTCCTACATGTGTGAATATTATTCTTTGCAACATATAAAGGATTGTGAAACTTATCACTCTCTGATAACCCCGCCACTCCAGCTTCAAAAAAGTGCTCATTTAAAACCTTGCATCACTCCGTATGGGATGCATTAATCCCAATCAGGTAACAACATTAACGTTGCTGAACGTCTTTCTTTGAAGCAATCACATCTCTCGATGAGTTGTCTTCAAGTGTATGGGCAGAACTATATGAGGTAGATAAAAATGGGACAAAGTGCAGTGTTTATGCACCTGTCTCTATTCTTTCTATACATAGTATAATATTGGCAGTGACCATATGACAGGTTCTTCCAATATATGTGTTTATATCAATAGATAAGTAACAATCTCACTAAACCAATTACTATGTGAAATAAACAACTAATCTACCTCTTTGAAGACCACAGCTCTTAAATCAACTCAAAACACATGGGAACCTTGCAAAAAAGGTAATGAACCATGTACACATGTGGTAAAAAACATTTGTGCAAATTTAGGCTAGCCATACACCATACAATTCTCCCGTGCAACTCTGGTCTAGATTCACCAAAACCATACAATAGGAGGCCAAACCCAAACACCCTCAACTTGTATGCAATCAGGCAGGCCCTTCTACCACACAGCTGAAGGCAAATCCAAAGAAAATTGGACAAGAAGATTGCACGGTGTATGGCCAGCTTTAGTGTTATGGTCTACCTGCAGCTACCATCAAACAATAATGTCTAATTAGAAATGAGAGATTCAAGTGACAGTGAATGCAAAAGATATAGTAAATTGTTTCTTTTAAATGAAAACATATATGCATATCACTAGTCATTTGCTCGTATGGATTGGAGTGTGTGTAGCCCAATAAAATGTATCGGTTACTGGGAATATGTGTAAAAAAGGGAACTGATATATTGATATGTGTCCCTATATGTTTTTTTTTTTTTTTTTTTTTTTTTTTGCTCCATCATCCACCAAAAAAGGAATGTGGATGTGTAATCAAGGAAAAAGTTGGGAGGAAAGGGTTACAGATGTATTGCTCGGGGATATAGCTTCAATGTTGTTTTATTCATAGAAATGTGAAACGTCCCACTCAAAGTTTAACCCCCGTGGAATCCTGGTGTCTAACGAGAATATCCAAAGGACTTCTCGTTTGCACAGTAACTGGAATCTGTCACCTCCTCTCACCGGTGTGATGATTTTCTCAATGCCCTGAATAGTTAAACTGGAAGTGTCTTTGTGGTGTGTGTAAACCCAGTGCTTTGGTACATTGGTTAAGATCTCCTTCTCAATATTATACAGGTGATCATGTAACCTGTCTCTGAGACGCCGTGTTGTGCGTCCAACGTATTGTACCTGGCAACTGGTGCATGTGATAACATATACCACAAAGCCATGTACGGATTTTAATCATGTTATTACTTTTTCAATAAAGAGGATTTTATTTTTCACTTTTCTAATCCGGAGTGCGGCTATCCAGATTTTTCCATCACACACATACCATTATAAAAGGGAAGTTTAGTACCCAATGCGCCACCCTTTGGGCTCCTTCTGCTAATCTCGTGTTTATCTTGAGTTAGTAGAAGTTTGGTGAGAGACGACAAACCCCATTTTTCACCGTCTTTTGGCTTTGCTGTCCCCTTATATTACGAAGTAGGACACCTGCATGCGGCAAGTCATCACTCCCAAGCAGAGGCTAGTCGCCATGTTGTGGTACTTGGCGACACGGAGAAGTCTACAGGACCTCAAGTTCTCAACAGGCATCTCCCCCCAGGCTCTGAGGATCATTATTCCAGAGACCTGTTCTGCCATCATTCAGGTCCTGCAGAAGGACTATATTAGGGTAAGTTTTCTCCTCTAACATCACATTCTATGTATTTAATGTATGCTAATGTTTTGTATTTCATCATTCCCTAATGATTGTAATATGCTGTGAATGTCCCCTTTGTACCCATGCATGCTGTAGGCTTGTAATGCTCCTTTTTTGGCCTACATGCATATTTGCCTTCACTAACCTCCCCAGCATGCTATCCTGGGCCGATACACACCTAGCCTAGTCACTTAACAATGTATTTTGTCAGCTCCATTGTAGTGCTTTACCCTAAACACCCCCTAAAATGTGTCAAAATGTTATTGTTGTCCTTAAATTCAGGCAGAGTGCCAGTGGCTTTTTTGGGGTCCCAAACTCATTTATAACCCCCCCTAAAGTTTTTCCAATCGGCCATCAGAGGGGGTGAGGCATCTGATAAGTGGACCTTATATTTTTGTCTTTAACCGGTTCCCGACCGACTCCTGCACATTATGTCGGCAGAATGGCACAGCTGCGCAAAGTAACGTACCTGTACGTTACTTTGAATTTGCCGCTGTGTGCGCGCCGCCGGCGGCGCGTGCGCCTGCCGCGATCTCCGTGAGTCAGGTCGTGGGTCCCGGGTCCCGCGGACTCGATCGCCGTGGGCATACCCGTGTCGCCTCACGGAGAGGACGAACGGGGAGATGCCGTTGTAAACATCATCTCCCCGTTCTGCCTAGTGACAAGTGTCACTCAATCTCTGCTCCCTGTCATTGGAGCAGAGATCAGTGATGTCACACACCAGCCCATCCCCCTGACAGTTAGAAATCACTCCCCTAGGATACACTTAACCCCTCCCCGCCCCCTAGTGGTTAACCCCTTCACTGCCAGTGTCATTTATACAGAAATCAATGCATTTTTATAGCACTGATTGCTGTATAAATGACAATGGTCCCAAAAATGTGTAAAAAATGTCCGACATGTCCGCCATAACGTCGCATTCACAATAAAAATCGCTAGTAAAATACTAGTAAAAAAAAATTATTAATAAAAATGCCATAAAACTATCCCCTATTTTGTAAACGCTATAACTTTTGCGCAAACAAATCAATAAACGCTTATTGCGATTTTTTTTCACCAAAAATATGTAGAAGAATACGGATTGGCCTAAACTAAGGAAAGAAAATTTTTTTTATATATTTATGGGGGATAATTATTATAACAAAATGTAAAAAATAATGAGTTTTTTTCAAAATTGTCGCTCTTATTTTGTTTATGGCGCAAAAAATAAAAATCACAGAGATGATCAAATACCACCAAAAGAAAGCTCGATTTGTGGGAAAAAAAGGACGTCAATGTTGTTTCGGAGCCACGCCGCACAACCGCGCAATTGTAAATTAAAGCGACGCAGTGCCGAATCGCAAAAAACGCTCTGGTCAGGAAGGGGGTAAATCCTTCCGGGGCTGAAGTGGTTAAATACTCATTAAAATAAATGTTATATTGATGTTGGCTAAGAATGTTTGTGTCTAATCTGCTTGCAATGTTATGTGCAAAAGGACTAACATTTTTTTTTCTTTTTGATTCCATAGTTTCCTTCAACACCACAGCAATGGCAGACTGTGGCCTCCCAGTTTGCCGAGCGGTGGGACTTTCCTAACTGCGGAGGGGCAATCGATGGGAAACATGTCCACATCGTACCACCACCCCACTCGGGGTCATACTATTTTAATTATAAAGGTTTCAATAGTATCGTGTTGATGGCGGTGGTGTTGGTGACATATGAATTTTTATATGTGGACGTGGGGAAGAATGGCCGGATGTCGGATGGTGGAGTTTTTACCCAGACTGAGTTATACCGACGTCTCCAGAGTGGTGGCTTGGGATTGCCACCTGTGGAAGAGAACGTTGAAGGACTCCCATTTGTTTTTATCGCTGATGAAGCATTTGGTCTGGGGGATCGCCTGATGAGGCCATTCCCCCAGAGGACCCTCACCCTGGAGAAAAGGGTTTTTAATTATCGGCTGGCCAGAGCCAGAAGAGTCGTGGAGAATGCCCTTGGGATAATGGCCAGCTGGGTCTACCTATTTCTTACGGCAATTAAAATGGCAGAGTACAAACTGAACCACATAGTTCTAGCATGCTGCATACTTCACAACTCCTAATTATGTTGCCTCAGCTGGGCCTGAGGCCAGACTTCCTGAAAATACATTGATGGCCCTGGAAGCTGGCTGTCCTGGCTTGCCCCCCCCCCCCTCAAAGCACCCGTGAAGTGCGGCAAAAATATGTTGATTATTTTACAGGTGGGGGGTCATTGCTATGCCAGCAACTTTGTAAATATTTTCTATTTGAAAAAAAAATGTTATCTGATAAAATCTTGATTTTGATTTATGGCTTGTGTTTCTTTAAGCTGTCTCCTAGGTTCTCCTAGTGCACTTGTAGTGCCAAGTGGTTTTTCCATTATTAAATAACACCCATTTTCACCGTAAACACCAACTTAATACAAAAACTGGTATTGAGCATTGAAAGAAGAAGCCACACATTGTTGAGTATAAAACCTTTTACTCTGTGCACATGCACATGTGCGTTAGAAAACATTTTGGGTTAAAAAACAACATCTTGGTTTTATAAAGTTTTACCTGGAAATTTTTTTTAGTACATAAACAGGCATGTTTCAAAACATAACATACACAACTCAGGAACTTACAAAGTTCAACATTGAAAAACTGAAGGCAATATCAGACATTATAGTTTCAAAAATGTGTTGATCTTGCCTTCATCAGATGGGGTGATGTCACCCCTGTAAAAGCCAAATTTTGAAGATGCACACGAATTGGGAGTCAAACTGGGGATTTCCCTCCTGATCCCATGCCTAATGTCAACATGTGCTATTTCCCATCATGGGGGATCAATGGACGTATTTTGGGGGTGCAACCACTTCCTCTCACCTACTTGAGTTGCGAGGAAGGGGTTGCACCCACAAAACGCGTACATTGATATCTCCTGATGGCAGATAGCACATGTTGACACAATGTGTGCATCTTCAAAATTTGACTTTTAAAATGCGACCAAAATTTTTCTAAATTGGTCCAAAAAAATCTAAAATGGTGGCATTTTGTAGTTATTTAGATTCTCCCTGATACATCAATCACGTTCTTCAGTTTTTGTTCAACCCCATTAGTTTTTTGCTTTATGATGTCTAAATCCCGACTACACACCATTATCTCCTGGATTAGTATTTGTGCACTTGCACTGGTGAAATGAGGAGCTTGTTCTTCCACAACATGCACATCACCTAAAAGAAAAAATACGCACCATGTATTAGAAATATGCAGGCATACCTCTATTACCTGCATCTGTGGTGTCAGACACTGACCTGTTGTGGTGACAATTTCAAACATGTCATCCACCTCTCCTCCCTCCACATCCTGCGGTTGTGGTGTCCTCTGTTCCCCTTCTTCAGGAGGTGGGGGGTTCCTGGTGTCCTCAGATGTCCCAATTTTTTTCTCCCCTATGAGAATGAAACAAAAGGTATACTTAGCACACCAATATTTGAGGCCAGAAATAGGAATATGAAACATTGCTTGGAAGTGGGGTACAATTGTCCGTTTTGGCAAAGTTCCAAGCTGAAGACATGATTTTTTTCCCTTACCAAAGCTGGAATACTTACTTTTTTTGGACAAGTTTCACACATGGAGACACCCCAAGTATTCACTGGAGTACCTGTGTGGGACACCCTGTGGGACACCCTAAAAAGTTTGTTCTGGTGTCCCACACTAGTGCTCCTGAGTCCAGGAGTCCAGCTGCTGAGTGTCCTCTCCTCACATTACACTGAATCAAGTTTGCAATTCATTCTAGTTTCAAACACATCTAGACAACAATGTCCTAAACTTCTTTTAATACAAATTAGCATGACCAAATGTAGTTAACCCTGTATCTGCCAAAAACATCGTATTTAGTTGGCAAACTAACAATGTTTACTGCGACCGATTACTGTGCCCACGAACATGAAAGTAGCCATTTAAAACTATACAACAGTAAAGAAAAGCACATGGAGCAGTATGCAAGTAATAATAATAATAGAGACACACGATAACTATTTACTTTTTAGAAGCAGTTTCTTGATCCTTCTGTACTGATCGTGCTCCCTCAAATTTAGGTCTGACCAGCGTTTCCTCAATTGCTCCATGGATCGTCGTACCCCAAAATTCCTGTGCAGACTTCTCACTACTTTAGACATGATCTTGGCTTTTCTCACATTTGGGTTTAGGTAAGGTCCATACTTCCCATCATAGTAGGCCCGCTTCAAGATGTCCACCATCTCCACCATCACTACAAAGGCCATATTTGAGGCCTTAAATCTCCTGCGGGATCGTAACGTTTCTGACTCTGGGCTTTCCTCCTCGTTACTGCTATTATGCACCTGCTGTGTCTCCGCCATCTTCCTCTCCCACTGCGACGAAAGAGAAGGGGCGGGGAATATTCTATAAAGAACGTCAGGGCGGGCAACGTGGGCAGAGTTTCACACATGCAATGTGTCGTACCTACGTTCTGTGTGCGGAGGAAGGAGGACTGGAAGCGCCGAACGTTCTAACGAAGGTAACATTTTAACTTCATCGACTTCAGTGGCCTAAACTGATTCGACATTGAGGCCTATATTGGGATAAGATTAGGAGAGTTTAGCCTGATATTAGTGTTTTTGTCTTGTGTTTTGTCTTGCAGCAAATATGAAACAATTCAAAGACCTTGAATTCATGGGCCAGTTCATAGACAGATACAGGGATATGAGAAATTTGTGGGAGGTTAAAAACCCCTTATATCGAAATAAACCAGCTAGGAAGGCATCGCTGGAGAAACTGCTGCAATTTGTGAAGACGCAGGTCCCCGATGCAGACATCGAGTTTGTGGATAAGAAAATTGGTAGCTTGAGAAGCACGTATAGGAAGGAGCTTAATAAGGTCCAGGCTTCCATGAAATCAGGAGCAGCAGCAAAGGATGTGTATGTACCCAGTCTGTGGTACTACAACAGGATGCGGTTTCTGGAAGACCAGATTGAAGCCAGGGAATCACTTTCTACACTTCCATCCACCCTTCCCTCAACCCCAGCTGAGGCTTCTGAGGACCAACTTGGGCCTTCCATCCTGGAAGAAGTTCCGGCCCAGCTGGAGCCAGGTATAGTATTTTTTAACATATTTATTGTCCGAAATTATTGTTGTTAACTAGATGTTATTATTGATAACAAATGAATGATTTAACAAAAAGTGTTTTACATATCAACAGACAATAGGGGCCAAAAATGATTGTGACAAGAATGAAAAATGCTGGGCTCAGAATGATAGTCTTTTCTATTTATTAACATTCAATTTGCAACAGTCATGAGCTGAAAATGATGTATGATTGATGAACCAAGAACTAAAACTATGTTCCTTTTTCATACACAGGAAGACCTCAGGCAGGACGAGGCTCTGGAATGTGGCAGACAAGAGGAGGCGGGGGTAAGTGTCAGCCAGGAGGTGGGGGTAAGTGTCAGCCAGGAGGTGGCCAGGCCCAGTAGCCCCACCCAATCCTAGGTGCCTCCCCTCGCCTTACAACAAAAAGGGCCAGGAACATGGAGAAGGCAGCACTGGGCCTCATTAAGGAGGCTAATGCGGCCCTGAAAACACACCAGCCTATGGCTGCTATGTAACTGCAAAATTGCAGCAAATAGAGGAGGGCCAACGCCTCATCTGTGAGAAGATTATTTTTCAGGCCCTTCATAAGAGGTTGAGGGGCCAAATGACTGATAACATGCACTTATGTGCGCTCGCCCATCCTCCTCCTTCTGCCACAAGTCCACCTCCAGAGCCACAACCTCCAAGGAAGGCTGCAGGGCAGGCTGCAGGGAAGTGTGGAGGGAAGGCTGCAGGGAAGACATGAAAGTGATGGCCTGGGTTCAGTCTGGTCTGACACAGACTGGGGACATCATAAGCAGAAGATTGCCGCTCCAATCTCTCAAATCCGTATCAAGACACCCGCTCTAATGTAACTCACAGGTGCTGGCTCTGCACAAGCTTGAGGAAAGAAAAAATCCTGGATGGCCACACACCATAGAAGGCATCTTTATTGATATGAAGAAATAAAATCCAAATGCAGTCACCTCATGTACAGGGAGAAACAGAAAAGATAGCTAACATGTTTCACGGCCCATCATGGCGCTTATTCATAGCTGAATGATTAAAGTTTGATCATGGGTATATATAGGGACTTCAGGTTTTGATAGCCAATCCAGAGGCAGTCTCAAATAGAGACTTGATTGAAAAAAAAAAAAAGATGACTATAAATAATAATTATAAACATTATTATGGAGATCTGGCTTTAAAAACAAAAAAGATTATTCAGGCGATCACGAGAAATAATAAAGAAATCAGTTTGTCAGAACTCTGTGTGAATATCAGCCGCAAAACAAATTCATTATTCTAGCATTATAATAAACAAAAGAATGAGCTGCATTAAAAAATCCAATAATTTGCAGCGTGACGAATGTGCTATCTCTATTACAAACGCTAGTTTCACCAGACCGAGCTCTTCCGTCTCGTACTTGATTCTGAGCATGAGTGTTTTTTTGCACGTCGGAATTGCATACAGACGAACGCCATTTCCGATAGAAACTTTTTCCGTCTGAAAATTAGAGAACCTGCTCTCAATCTTTTGCTGGCGGAAATGCCGCCAGCAAAAGTCCGATGGAGCATACACACAGCCGCAATTTCCGACCAAAAACTCACATCGGACTTTTGCTGGCGGAATTTCCGATCATGTGTATGCGGCATTAGAGTCATGATTGGACACTGTCATCATGATTTTATCCAACCATGGCTCATTCCTGCCCCACAGTATAAAAGTATTCTTTCAATGGCAGCCATTTTCAGTGTGATTTCAGAGTGGAGAGAGATAGAACAGGGCTCTGTTCAGTGCTATTAGTTAGTGTGCTATACTGTGCTATTTTGCTTCAATTGTCAGTGTAGAATATTAGTTTATTGTCAGTCTAGGGACAATGTGAGTCTAGTGAGGAGGACCATTATTCAGCTTTGCATAGTGTGCAGCTAGAGTAGTGCAGTGAGACAGTGTCATTCATACATACATTAGTGTAGAGTAGGGACAGCTCAGATAGTTTCAGTGTAGTGTAGTGAGACCGTGTCAGTAATCTTTACCTTAGTGTATAGCTAGAGTAGGTTAAGTTCAGATAGCGTCAGTGTAGAGACGGTTAAACACCGTCTATTTGATTGCGTTACTGCCAGTTTAACGCCATTTACTTCTGTGTGCGTTATTGCCAGTTTACTGCGATTTACTTCTGTGTGCATTACTGCCAGTTTAACGCCATATAGTTTTGTGTGTTACTGTAAGTTTAACACCATTTACTTCTGTGTGCATTACTGCCAGTTTAGCACCATATAGTTTTGTGCGTTACTGCCAGTTTAACGCCATATAGTTCTGTGTGTGTTACTGCCAGTTTAACGCCATATAGTTCTGTGTTCGTTACTGTCAGTTTAACGCCATATAGTTTTGTGTGCATTACTGCCAGTTAACGTCATATAGTTTTGTGTGTTACTGCAAGTTTAATGCCATTTACTTCTGTGTGCGTTACTGCAAGTTTAATGCCATATAGTTCTGTGCGCCACTGTACGCTTGGCACATTATATTGCAGTATATTATAGTGTATCCGTGGAGTGTGTCTGTGTAGTGTAAGTACTTAAATTAAAGTGCACAGTGCAAGTACACTGGTAGACAAATTGATATTCATGTTCCCCCAGCCGCAGTGTATTGCCAAGTTGTCTCCAGTGGTAATGATGATGATGAAGATGGTGGAGATGGAGAGGATGAAGAGGATAATAATGATGATGATGATGAGGTCACTGATGTGACTTGGATGCCAGATAGAGCAGAGGAGGAAACTGAAAGTGAGATGAGACAACCCCAAGGAGGCTGACATCAAGAAAGAGTAGAGAGCAGCCACCCTATTCCATCACATTCTGCAGCTGTTATCTCCCGGCCCACTCCTCAAAGCTCAGCTGTCTGGGCCTTTTTCAGCACATCTGCAGCAGATCGCACTGTTGCTATCTGCAAACTGTGTTTCAGGCACATCAAACATAGCAAAAACACCAGCCGTTTGGGTACCACATGCTTAACAAGGCATTTAATGTCCAACCACTCTGCCCATTGGCAAGAGCACCTAAAAGCCACACAAAAGGGGCACAAATCTGTCCCTACTCTTTACCCACTTCAGTCTGCCCCTGCTATACCGAGTCATTACCTCTCAGCAGCCTCCACTGACAGGGATGATAGTATAGCACAGGGTGTCCCAGGTCCTAGCAGCATATCTGCCAGCAGCCCACCACCAGCTGTAGACTGTAGCTGGGAAATTTCTCTGCCCCATCTGCTGCAGTGGAAAAAAAATATAGTCCCTGCCCCTCACATGCTCAGCATCTAAATGCAAGCTTGTCAAAGCTGTTGGCTCTTAAACTTCTGCCTTTCAGCCTGGTGGATTCTGCCACCATCTGTGATTTGCACAATGTGCTGTACCACAATGGCAGGTTCCCAGTCGCTACTACTTTTCACGTAAGGCCGTTCCATCTCTCTACCATCACGTGGAAGGGAATGTTCTGGCATCGTAGAGCAAGGCAGTCAGCCATAAAATCCACCTTACTTCTGACACGTGGTCCAGCAAGCATGGACAGGGACGATATATTTAGTTGACAGCACACTGGGTAATGCTGCTTGCAACTCAAAAGGATGCAGGACAGGGCTCGGTGCTGCAGCTTGTTGTGCCCCCATGTCTCCATACAGCTAGTGGTGATGATGCCAAACCTGTGAGCTCTACCACCTCCTCCTCTTCCACCTCCTCCGCCAGTTGGAGTGTTGGAGAAGGCATTTCAGAATTTTTTTAGTCCTCGCCGCCCAGGGCTGTCAGCTTCCACATCCCTTCGGCAGCGTCTGCATTACATGGTGGACAATTACCTCAAGGGCCAAAACAGAGATGGAGAGCTTTCCAGCTGATGATCCACTGACTTACTGGGTCATGAGAATAGACCACTGGCCAGAACTTGCCCAGTATGCTATTGAGTTGTTGGGCTGCCCTGCATCCAGCGTGCTTTCAGAATGGGCATTCAGTGCTGCAGGAGGTTTCGTTACTGATCATAGAATGCTTCTGTCCACAGACTCCGTGGACCGTTTGACTTTTATAAAAATGAATATGTCACTGATTAAGTCTTTTTGGGATGTGGAATCTCTGCATGACTTTGAGGCTGCCTATTTTGAGGGTGTTCAATCATTTCATTTGGAAGAATGTGTTTGGTATAGGTTTCATGGGCACAATTAACAGCCAAAGACCAATTTTTCAGCACCTGTTTGACAGGTACATATCATTACAATTTTTTTTGCCTTCATCATGAGCACCTCTATAGGGTTATGGTGGGAAGGCGCCCCCACACCCAAAGATTAATTTTTCTGCACCTGTTTGACAGGTGCATATCATTGCAGTTTTTACAGCAAGGCCAATTCTTGCTTTCATCAAGAGTACCTCTATAGGGTTATGGTTGGAAGGCGCCACCAACACCCAAAGACCAATTTGTCTGCACCTGTTTGACAGGTGCAGACAAATCAACTGTTTCCACCTGAATTCCAGGTTGGCCAGTGAATAGGGGAAGTACTGGTGCTGCAGAAGTGGTGGGCTCCCAATTAGGATTGGCAAATGCAGCAGGAAGGGCACTATGGGCTCGATGGGTCTGTGTTTGTCTTCTTGGTGGCTTCTGGACACTACTTGTGCTAGCCACTGCACCAGCTTGAACTGCTCTTGGGACTCGCCCTGTCACCACGTGTTACTGCAGTGCTGGTTTGACTACGACCAGGGTGTACTAGGCCGCTGGTGCTTGCCAGTTCCCAGAAGGATGAGCGGCACCAGTACTGGCTCTCTGCTCCATGCAAGAGCCCTGTGGTTCTTGCATCTCAACAACAGAAGAAGAACGGGGTCGAGTATGCCTGACCTTAGAAGGGATCACTACTCCGTCATCAGAGCTATCTGTCAGGGTGCCGCTGCTGTCTACTGGACCGTATTCTGAGCCTGAATCTGACAAATGGGGGACTTCCTCTTCACTCTCATCTGTCATGCTCAGAAATGTGTAGGCCTCTTCACTAGTGTACCTTTGATTGGACATTGTGGCCTCTAAATTTACTTGTACAACTAGTGAAACTCACAGGCAAAAAGAGCACCTGATTGTTAGAGCCTGCTTCAATTGCTACCAAAAAAAACTGTTAGCGTTCGCAGGGATCAGGCCTGACTCTGTGAACGCTGCAGTTATGTACTTTGTGTTTTGTAAGTGACAGTGATCGATTGATACTGCACTTGGGTGGGCTGGGCTGGGCAGAGGGGCTAAACGCAGGTACTAGCAGGTATCTGGGCTGATGCCGCATTTTTGGGAAACCTAAACTACTGGGGATGCTAATATAGATCTGATAAGATCAAATATATTGATCCGTTCAGACACTATACTACTAAGGGAGGTATATGGTGCGTGCGTGGGTGTTAGTGCTACCGGCACTAATCTGACTCTCCCTGGGCCTGACGCAGACCCTAACTGATGCTAAAACCTAACTGAGGTCACCCACCGGCTGATCAGGGGGGGTGAAACCTCGATTGGGTAATATATGGTGGGTGCCCTGACGCTAGATAAAATGAACCAACTAACCAGCCTCACCCGTAACACTAATACGGTGATCACTGGTGACAGGGGGTGAAAGGGTTACCTAGGGGGGCAGTCAGTGGGTTAAAGCTTTATTAGGGGGATTAGGGGGGGTACCCTAAAGCTACATGGGGCTACTACTAGCTGCCCTAACACTGATTAGAGTCACAAATGACACCAGTACAGTGATCAGTGAAAAATCTGAAAACTGCACTTGTTGATACTGTGACAGGGAGTGAAGGGGTTAACTGGGGGGGGGGCGATTGGGGGGTGATCGGTGGGTGACAAGTGTAACTACGTTGTACTGGTGTTAGTGTTGTGCAACTCACTGTTAGACGTCCTCTCTCTTCTCTCTGGAATGGAAAAGAGTTCCACGAGGTGAGATGACATCACTTCCCCCGCCTGTGTTTACACTTACACAGGCAGGGGAGGCATTTCATTCACCAGAACCGATCAGCAGGTCCAGGCCAGAAATCATTGGCCTGGACCTGAAGACTGATCGATTCTGTAACAAATCCGACATGGGGGGGCGCGCGCGCGTGCTCCCCCTGCCCGCGGAAGCGAGGGACGTACGCGTGCACCCATTTGCGGACCTGTGCCATTCTGCCGACGTACATCGGCGGTCGGCGGTCAGCAAGTGGTTAAAAAAAAAAAATTCATCAAATCAATAATTGGAAATGTACAGTGCCTTGAAAAAGTATTTATACCCCTTGAAATTTTCCACATTTTGTCATGTTACAACCAAAAACGTAAATGTATTTTATTGGGATTTTATGTGATAGACCAACACAAAGTGGCATATAATTGTGAAGTGGAAGGAAAATTATAAATTTTTACAAATAAATATGTGAAAAGTGTGGCGTGCATTTGTATTCAGCCCCCTTTACTCTGATACCCCTAACTATATAGTTCAACCAATGACCTTCAGAAGTCAGTATGGCACAACTGCAAACCTACCAAGACACGGCCGTCCACCTAAACTGACAGGTCGGGCAAGGAGAGCATTAATCGGAGAAGCAGCCAAGAGGCCCATGGTAACTCTGGAGGAACTTCAGAGATCCACAGCTCAGGTGGGAGAATCTGTCCACGGACAATTATTAGTCGTGCACTCCACAAATCTGGCCTTTATGGAAGAGTGGCAAGAAGAAAGCCATTGTTGAAGAAAGCCATAAGAAGTCCTGTTTGCAGTTTTCCAGAAGCCATGTGGGGGACACAGCAAACATGTGGAAGAAGGTGCTCTGGTCCGATGAGACCAAAATTGAACTTTTTGGTCTAAAAGCAAAACGCTATGTGTGGTGGAAAACTAACACTGCACATCACCCTGGACACACCATCCCCACCGTGAAACATAGTGGCGGCAGCATCATGTTGTGGGGATGCTTTTCTTCAGCAAGAGTTGATGGGAAGATGGATGGAGCCAAATACAGGGCAATCTTATGCCGCGTACACACAAGTTGAATGTCCGACAGAAAAAGTCAGATGGAAACTTTTCATTGTATATTCCAATCGTATGTATGCCTCATCTGACTTTTTTTCAAAAATTCTGATGGCCCTAGAAATAGAACATGTTCTAAATATTTCTGACAGAACCAATTCCTACCGGGAAAACCGCTCGTCTGTATGCTGTTCCGACGGAGCAAAAACGACGCATGCTCTGAAGCAAGTACGAGACGGAAGTTATTGGCTACTGGCTATTGAACTTCCTTTTTCTAGTCCCATCGTACTTGCTGTATGTCACCGCATTCTTGACGATCGCACTTTGGTGTGATTGTGTGTACACAAGACAGTTTCAGCGGAATTCCATCGGAACTCTGTCAGAAAAACCTTCAGAGTTTATTCCGATGGGAAAAGCGGTTGTGTATACGCGACATTAGAAGAAAACCTGTTAGAGTCTGCAAAAGACTTGAGACTGGGGAAGAGGTTCACTTTCCAGTAGGACAACAACCCTAAACATACAGCCAGAGCTACAATGTAATGGTTTAGATCAAAGCATATTCATGTGTTAGAATAGCCCAGTCAAAGTCCAGACCTGAATCCAATTGAGAATCGATAGCAAGACTTGAACATTGCAGTTCACAGACGCTATCTATCCAATCTAGCAGAGCTTTAGCTATTTTGCGAAGAAGAATGGGCAAAAACTACACTCACTAGATGTGCAAAGCTGGTAGAGACATACTCAAAAATACTTGCAGCTGTAATTGCAGCGAAAGGGGGTTCTACAAAGAAATGACTCAGGGGGGCTGAATGCAAATGCACACCACACTTTTCAGAAATGTATTTGTAAAAAAAAATTAAAACCATTTATCATTTTCCCTTCACTCCAGAATTATGTGCCACTTTGTGTTAGTCTATCACATAAAATCCCAATAAAATACATTTATGTTTTTAGTTGTAACATGACAAAATGTGTAAAATTTCCAGGGGTATGAATACTTTTTCAAGGCACTGTCAATTAAAGCTTTTTTTTTTTCAAGCTTTAATTAGATGTACACTTGTTTTTGTACCCCTCAGCCTTGCAGAGATGCAGACTTTAAGCTTCATCTGCTTTGCAGCCAAACCTTGCATGCCAAGTAGGACAAAATGACTTGAAGGACTGGTTCCTGTCCGCACAGGAAAGGGTTTGGTTTTCCTGTACACACTGGTGTCTATGCTTGACAGGCTTTGGGGGGGGGGCTGTTTCTTGCTTTGACATGTTGTCATTTGTTCCTCATTAGATGTAAGATCCATCACATATAAATCAGATTAAAAAAGCATTGAACTAAAGGCTGTAATGTAACAAAATAGGGGTAAAAAGTCAAGGGGGGTTTTGGTTTGGATGCCAGGACGTGTCTCCATGTGTCCGCCACTTACATGCAAGTACATACCATCCCTATATCTTCAAATCATCTCTGCATCATCAGCCTGTTCCTATTCGATACAGAGTGACGCCTGCTTCTTGGCTTCAGAGTTCCTAGCTGTTTTTTGGCCTCTGGGGGAGCTTGGCATTTTTCAGTTTTAGTTGCATCATGTCTATGCAATCATTTAAGCATATCAACAAGAGCAGCTATCTTGAGCAGAAGGTTTTGGAGGCACAGTCCTGTCTATGTTTGTTTTTAATAGTTCTATGTAATGTTTTCATTGGTGACACCACTACAATATATATACACGATTGATCTTCTCATAACACCCCTGAAGAAAGAGTTAGTCAATACTCTGAAATGCGTCGAGTGAATCTAGAGAATTCCAAAGCGATATTTATGTGTTGATTTTGTATAACTACTGTAATCATTCCAATATATTTTATTTTTGTATTATGTTTAATAAATTATATACTTTTTCCAACAATTTGTTATGTCAGTGCCTTTACAGTCCATTTAGGGGTTTCTTTTTCTGTGTTTAACTAGTTTGGATGTTGGCACCTTATAGGAATATGATCACCGATGCAATTTACTCCCTCCCAGAACCTAGTCATGCAGAAAATCATCCACCCGGTGTGGCAGAGACACAAAGTTCCGCCAGTTAAGGAGGAACAAATTTCATAGCCTGACACTCATTGGTCGTCCAGAGAATCTGCATTTATAGCTGAAGACTCCATCCAGATATTCCACATTTTATGGAACTTCTTAGCACACCCCCTAGACAGATAAGTGGCCTTGTACAGTGGTAGGGCTGCATTAATTAAACGTTTCAAGAAATTAGTAGATGGTGCAAGGGATTTCCACTTGAGTAAAATGACCTTGCGGGCATAATATAGTAATAATCCTAGAAGGGTTCGGACCACCTGGCTATTGGCCAGAGGTTCTACAAGTCCTAACAGTCACGCTTCCACCGTCAGCGGGACTTAAATAGTGGTAACTGTTAGAATAAATGTGGTAACCTCATTCCAAAAGGAATTTACTTGCATGAAGTCCTCTGAGGGTGCGGAGCATCGCCAACAGGAATCTGGAATATTTGGCTACATTTTATGTGTCTTGCAAAAGTATTCACCCCCTTGGCTTTTTACCTATTTTGTTATATTACAGCCTTTAGTTCAATGTTTTTTTAATCTGAATTATATGTGATGGATCAGAACACAATAGTCTAAGTTGGTGAAGTCAAATAAAAAAATATATACATAAAACTATTTTTCAGAAATAAAAAATGATAATTGGCATTTGTGTATGTATTCACCCCCTTTGTTATGAAGCCCATAAAAAGCTCTGGTGCACCCAATTACCTTCAGAAGTCACAAATTTGTGAAATGATTTCCACCTGTGTGCAATCTAAGTGTCACATGATCTGTCATTACATATACACACCTTTTTGAAAGGCCCCAGAGGCTGCAACACCTAAGCAAGAGGCACCACTAACCAAACACTGCCATGAAGACCAAGGAATTCTCCAAACATGTAAGGGACAATGTTGTTGAGAAGTACAAGTCAGGGTTAGGTTATAAAAAAATATCCAAATCTTGATGATCCCTAGGAGCACCATCAAATCTATCATAACCAAATGGAAAGAACATGGCACAACAGCAAACCTGCCAAGAGACGGCCTGTAATGGAAAGTTGTAAGTTCTGTATATAATTGTATTCTATTTTGTATGTATTGCACACTACCCTCACTGTGCACATGGCACTAATAATGTTTTCAGTACATGTTTATTTACATTCTTACGAGTCCTGATTAGAATTAGCCTTCCTATTTAACGCCCCTTGTTACCATAAACGTACAATTGTCATATCAATGCGATACCTACGTAATCATGTGTATAAAAACCTTCTATTGCGTCATAATAAAGCAGAACAGTTATTTGGAAAAATGCTGAGCGTATCTTTTGTGTCTGTTCCCTACTACAGTAGTTATTATTAATTTGGAACCACTAATCAATATGAGGATAGGAGTTGCCTATCATCAAAATGTCCAACTCAGGTGGCAAGCTTTGCCTAGGAGGGGCTTTACAGGTGACCCTGAGAATACGAAATGGGGAGCTTGAGAGAATTTCTAATAATGAGCCGGCTGAGGTAAGCCTTTTGCTTACATTTGAGTTATCCGACTTCCTTGATCGGTAAGGCATTTTTGGGACAAAGGGTACCTATTTTACTCCCCTTAATCGAACTGTATTGATTGGTGGTTATATGTTATGTTGTCACTGTCTACTGTCCATCGGAGTGTTATACAGTGGGGACGGAAAGTATACAGACCCCTTTAAATGTTTCACTCTTTGTTATATTGCAGCCATTTGCTAAGATCATTTAAGTTCATTTTTTTCATCATTAACGTACACACAGCACCCCATATTGACAGAAAAACACAGAATTGTTGACATTTTTGCAGATTTATTAAAAAAGAAAAACTGAAATATCACATGGTCCTAAGTATTCAGACCCTTTGCTCAGTATTTAGTAGAAGCACCCTTTTGATCTAATACAGCCGTGAGTCTTTTTGGGAAAGATGCAACAAGTTTTTCACACCTGGATTTGGGGATCTTCTGCCATTCCTCCTTGCAGATCATCTCCAATTCTGTCAGGTTGGATGGTAAACGTTGGTGGACAGCCATTTTTAGGTCTCTCCAGAGATGCTCAATTGGGTTTAAGTCAGGGCTCTGGCTGGGCTATTCAAGAACACTTCGTTATTTTAGCTGTGTGCTTAGGGTCATTGTCTTGTTGGAAGGTAAACCTTCGGCCCAGTCTGAGGTCCTGAGCACTCTGGAGAAGGTTTTCATCCAAGATATCCCTGTACTTGGCCGCATTCATCTTTCCCTCGATTGCAACCAGTTGTCCTGTCCCTGCAGCTGAAAAACACCCCCACAGCATGATGCTGCCACCACCATGCTTCACTGTTGGGACTGTATTGGACAGGTGATGAGTAGGGATGAGCCGAACACCCCCCGGTTCGGTTCGCACCAGAACCCGCGAACGGACCGAAAGTTCGCACGAACGTTAGAACCCCATTGACGTCTATGGGACTCGAACGTTCGAAATCAAAAGTGCTCATTTTAAAGGCTAATTTGCATGGTATTGTCCTAAAAAGGGTTTGGGGACCCGGGTCCTACCCCAGGGGACATGTATCAATGCAAAAAAAACTTTTAAAAACGGCCGTTTTTTCGGGAGCAGTGATTTTAATGATGCTTAAAGTAAAAAAAAAAAGTGAAATATTCCTTTAAATATCGTACCTGGGGGGTGTCTATAGTATGCCTGTAAAGTGACGCGTGTTTCCCATGTTTAGAACAGTCCCTGCACCAAATGTCATTTTTAAAGGAAAAAATCTCATTTAAAACTGCTTGCGGGTTTAATGTCATGTCGGGTCATGGCAATATGGATGAAAATCAGTGAGACAAACGGCATGGGTACCCCCCAGTCCATTACCAGGCCCTTTGGGTCTTGTATGGATATTAAGGGGAACCCCGCACCCAAATTAAAATAAGGAAAGGTGTGGGGCCACCAGGCCCTATATACTCTGAACAGCAGTATACAGGCGGTGCAAACAAGACAGGGACTGTAGGTTTGTTGTTAAGTAGAATCTGTTTGTAATTTTGAACATTTTTAACGTGTTTAGCTCCAGCCAAAAAATCTTTTCTAAGCTTTTTGGAAAACATAGGGAAGGGTTATCACCCCTGTGACATTTGTTTTGCTGTCTTTCCTCCTCTTCAGAAGATTTCACCTCACTTTTTTGTCCCAATGAAAAATGTTTTTTGAAAATTTGGGTTTTTTTGTGGAACAAGGATTGGAAAGCATCAGTGGAAAGGAGAAATTGTTTTCCCATATTAACTCTTACAGGAGAGAATTTCCCTTCCTAGGGGTAGATTTCATCTCACTTCCTGTTGTCTCCTTCCGTTTGCAAGTAGGAGTCGTTTGTAAGTTAGATGTTTGAAAGTAGGGTCCTGCCCTATATACTCAGCAGAAATTTGGGCCTTAGGTGTTGCTGTGGCCACAACACTGTAAGCCCTCACAGGGCCCTGCTGTGAAATATTAGATCAAGAATTGTAATTACATGCCCCTGTTGAACAGGAGCTGAAAAATTAGGCCTTAGGCACTGGTGCTGGTGCCACAACACTGCAACCCCTCACAGACACTCTAGTTGGAACGCAGGAACGAGCCCTGCTGCAAATTATTGCTTCAAAAATTGTAATTACACGCCCCTGTTAGACAGGGGCAGAAAAATTGGGCCTTAGGCACTGGTGCTGGTGCCACAACACTGCAACCCCTCACAGACACTCTAGTTGGAACGCAGGAACGAGCCCTGCTGCAAAGTATTGCATCAAAAATTGTAATTACACGCCCCTGTTAGACAGGGGCAGAAAAATTGGGCCCTAGGCACTGGTGCTGGTGCCACAACACTGCAACCCCTCACAGACACTCTAGTTGGAATGCAGGAACGAGCCCTGCTGCAAAGTATTACATCAAAAATTGTAATTACACGCCCCTGTTAAACAGGGGCTGAAAAATTGTGCCTTAGGCACTGGTGGTGGCGCCCAGAACCAAAAATGTTCTTACAAGCTATCAGCGTGATGATTGAGGAGGAAGAGGATAATTACTCAGGGATAGTCACTCAGCATCAGCATAGGCAGTCTTTGAAGGGATCTGAGATTTCAAAAAAAATTATTCGGTTACATCAGCATCAGGTGCTTGGTAGCTGGTGGTGATCCAAGACTCATTCATTTTTATGAAGGTCAGCCGATCGACCGAGTCGGTGGACAGACGCACCCTGTGATCGGTTACCACGCCTCCAGCAGCACTGAATGTGCGTTCCGAAAGAACGCTGGATGCAGGACAGGCCAGTAGCTCAATTGCATACTGTGCAAGCTCTGGCCAGTGATCCATCCTCAAGACCCAGTAACCCAGAGGATTTTCGGTGGGAAAGGTGTCCAAGTCTGATCTTGCCCCTAGGTATTCCTGCACCATGTAAAACAGACGCTGGCGATGGTTGCTGGAACCGATCATACCTTGGGGCTGCGGACCAAAAAATTGTCTGAACGCATCGGTCAGACGGCCACCTTCTCCACCGCTCCTTCTTTGACTGACCGAAGCCTCAGCAACACGTTGTCCAGAAACAGGAGTTTGTAACCTCCCAGTCTCTGGGAACGCGTTGCACAGACCTTTCTGCAAGGCCTCCCGAAGATGTTTCATCCTCTGCTCCCTCTGCGATGGCAAGATAAGGTCCGCAACCTTACCCTTGTAACGTGGATCAAGGAGGGTTGCCAGCCAGTATTGGTCCTTCTCCTTGATACCACGAATACGAGGATCCTTACGCAGGCTTTGCAGGATCAGGGAGGCCATGCAGCGTAGGTTTGCTGAGGCATTTGGTCCGGAGTCCTCTGGGTCACTAAGAACGACATGGTCCGCAGCCACCTCCTCCCAGCCACGTACAAGTCCATGTGTTTCTTGGGACTGATCCCTTAAAGACTGCTGCTGATGCTGAGTGCCAGGCTCCACCTCCATACTGACACAATCTTCCTCCTCCTCCTCTTCCTCCTCGTCCTCTTCCTGTGTGATCGGCGGGCACGCAGGAACACTGTCTGGATAAAGGGGGCCTTGAGAGCTAAGGAAGTCCTCCTCTTCCTGCCTCTGTTCTGCCTCAAGTGCCCTGTCCATTATTCCACGCAGTGTGTGCTCCAACAGGTGGACAAGGGGGACAGTGTCACTGATGCATGCACTGTCACTGCTCACCATCCTCGTGGCCTCCTCGAATGGTGACAGGACAGTGCATGCATCCCTGATCATGGCCCACTGGCGTGGGGAAAAAAAACCAAGCTCCCCTGACCCTGTCCTGGTGCCATAGTCGCACAGGTACTCATTGATGGCCCTCTGCTGCGTGTGCAGCCGCTGCAGCATGGCCAACGTTGAGTTCCACCTGGTGGGCATGTCACAGATTAGGCGGTTCTTGGGCAGGTTAAACTCCTTTTGGAGGTCCGTCAGCCGAGCACTGGCATTATATGACCGGCGGAAATGCACACAGACTTTCCTGGCCTGCCTCAGGACATCCTGTAAGCCCGGGTACCTGCCCAAGAACCGCTGCACCACCAAGTTAAGGACGTGAGCCAAACAGGGCACATGGGTCATTTGTCCCTGTCGGAGGGCAGAGAGGAGGTTGGTGCCATTGTCGCAAACCACCATTCCTGCCTTAAGTTGGCGTGGCGTCAACCACCTCTGAACCTGCCCCTGCAGAGCTGACAGAACCTCTGCCCCAGTGTGGCTCCTGTCCCCCAAGCACACCAGCTCAAGCACCGCATGGCATCTTTTGGCCTGCGTACTTGCGTAGCCCCTTGAACGCCTACGGAGCACCGCTGGTTCCGAGGAAGAGGCCATGGAGGAAGAAGAAGAGGAGGGGGTGGAGGAGAGAGGTGTGTCACAATCAGCATTTTGGAGGCGTGGTGGCGGAACAACCTCCAACACTACTGCACCTTGTCCTGCATCCTTCCCAGCTGCCAGCAGAGTCACCCAATGCGCCGTGAAACTTAGGTAACGTCCCTGTCCATGCCTGCTGGACCATGAGTCAGCGGTAATATGCACCTTACCGCTGACCGCCCTGTCCAGCGAGGCATGGACATTGCCTTCCACATGCCGGTAGAGAGCCGGAATCGCCTTCCGTGAGAAAAAGTGGCGTTTGGGTACCTGCCACTGAGGAACCGCACATTCCACAAACTCACGGAAGGGGGCAGAGTCTACCAACTGAAAAGGCAGCAGTTGAAGTGCTAGCAATTTTGCCAAGCTAGCATTCAACCGCTGGGCATGTGGATGGCTGGGAGCAAACTTCTTTCGGCGGTGCAGCAGCTGGGGCAGGGAAATTTGCCTGGTACAATCTGACGTCGGTGTACCAAAAGCAGATTGCCCACAAGTACTTGGCTGTGACACACCTAATTCTACACCTTCATTCCTCTCACTGCAGGTCTCAGAGAGGACTGAAGGTCTAGTGGGGTTGGAAATCTCAGCTGATGAGGAGCAAGGAGAGATCCTCTTTGTTCTTTGGTGTGGGTCTTTTAGATACGCTTGCCAACGAACTGCATGGCAGGTCAACATATGTCTGGTCAAGCATGTGGTACCCAAGCGGGAGATATTTTGGCCACGCGAGATACGCTTGAGACATATGTTGCAAATAGCAGCGGTGCGATCTGATGCACTCGTCTCAAAAAAGGCCCACACCAAAGAACTTTTTGAATAACGCGCAGAGACTGCAGCGCCCTGCACATGTGGAGCTTTGGGGTGTGATGCAGTCAATGTGCTGCCCTTAGGCTGGCCCCTGGAGGGCATCCTGCCTCGTTGGTGATGTGCTGCCGCCTCCTCCTCCTCCTCCTCCTCCTCCTCCTCCTCCTCCTCCTCCTCTCTCCTATCAGGCACCCACGTTGAGTCAGTGACCTCATCATCCCCTCCCTCCTCATCACTGGAGCAAACCTGGCAGTATGCTGCAGCAGGGGGAGCATGACTGCCAGATTGCTGTCCTTCTTGGGCACCCCCTCTGTCCGCGCTCATGTTACTGCCTTCATCGAGCTCAGTATCATCATCAGAGCCTTCCAAACGCTGGGCATCCTCCTGGAGCATGTACCCAACACTGTGGTCAAACAGTTCGAGGGAATCCTCATGAGGACATGGTGGAGCTAGGGAAGGAGTCACTGATGACATTGAGCTGAGGGAAGAGGCCGCTGCTTTGCCAGACAAAGCACCCTGGGCATGGGTGAGAGAGGATGAGGAGGATGAGGACGGCTTGGTCATCCACTCGACCAAGTCTTCCGCATGTTGCGGCTCAACATGGCCAGCTGCCGAAAAAAAGGCCAAGCGTGTCCCATGGCCACGTGCTGATGAGGATGCACCGTCTCCACGACCAGCACTAGACACAGAGCCTGCTTGCCCTCTCTTATTGGCTTGTGACTGTCTGCCTCTCCTTCTTGGCCTTCCAGACATACTAATGGCCTGTAGCTGCACTAAGCTGGGATAGAACACCTGTAATTTTCTTCAAGTAGCTTTATATACTGTAACCAGACAAGCCTGCCTGTCAGTAGGAAGATAACAGGAACGAATCTAGCTGAACACTGTGAGCAGGACGCACTGTACTAAATGTAAATAGTCTAGCTGCCTGACCGTGGTACTAATAGGATCAAATAGAACACCTGTAATTTTCTTCAGGTAGCTTTATATACTGTAACCAGACAAGCCTGCCTGTCAGTAGGAAGATAACAGGAACGGATCTAGCTGTACACTGTGAGCAGGACGCACTGTACTAAATGTAAATAGTCTAGCTGCCTGACCGTGGTACTAATAGGATCAAATAGAACACCTGTAATTTTCTTCAGGTAGCTTTATATACTGTAACCAGACAAGCCTGCCTGTCAGTAGGAAGATAACAGGAACGGATCTAGCTGAACACTGTGAGCAGGACGCACTGTACTAAATGTAAATAGTCTAGCTGCCTGACCGTGGTACTAATAGGATCAAATAGAACACCTGTAATTTTCTTCAGGTAGCTTTATATACTGTAACCAGACAAGCCTGCCGGTCAGTAGGAATTTAACAGGAACGGATCTAGCTGAACACTGTGAGCAGGACGCACTGCACTAAATGTAAATAGCAGGAACGGATCTAGCTGAACACTGTGAGCAGGACGCACTGCACTAAATGTAAATAGCAGGAACGGATCTAGCTGAACACTGTGAGCAGGACGCACTGCACTAAATGTAAATAGCAGGAACGGATCTAGCTGAACACTGTGAGCAGGACGCACTGCACTAAATGTAAATAGCAGGAACGGATCTAGCTGAACACTGTGAGCAGGACGCACTGCACTAAATGTAAATTGCAGGAACGGATCTAGCTGAACACTGTGAGCAGGACGCACTGCACTAAATGTAAATAGTCTAGAAGATAACAGGAACGGATCTAGCTGAACACTGTGAGCAGGACGCACTGCACTAAATGTAAATAGCAGGAACGGATCTAGCTGAACACTGTGAGCAGGACGCACTGCACTAAATGTAAATAGCAGGAACGGATCTAGCTGAACACTGTGAGCAGGACGCACTGCACTAAATGTAAATAGCAGGAACGGATCTAGCTGAACACTGTGAGCAGGACGCACTGCACTAAATGTAAATTGCAGGAACGGATCTAGCTGAACACTGTGAGCAGGACGCACTGCACTAAATGTAAATAGTCTAGAAGATAACAGGAACGGATCTAGCTGAACACTGTGAGCAGGACGCACTGCACTAAATGTAAATAGCAGGAACGGATCTAGCTGAACACTGTGAGCAGGACGCACTGCATTAAATGTAAATAGTCTAGATAGAAGATAACAGGAACGGATCTAGCTAAACTGAATACAGTGTATATATATATATGCAACACCTGGGATGCATATATATACACAATACACTGTAAGTGCAGCTAACTGACTGACTGTTCTGCCTAATCTATCTAACTCAAATCAAATGACACTGTCTCTCTCTCTCTCTATCTCTCAGCACACCGGAACACACACTACACAGGGCCGCCGTGCAGGCGGCCTTATATAGTGTGGGGTGTGTACTAAATCCCCTGAGCCATAATTGGCCAAAGCCACCCTGGCTTTGGCCAATTACAGCTCTCTCTACTGACGGCGCTGTGATTGGCCAAGCATGCGGGTCATAGTGCATGCTTGGCCAATCATCAGCCAGCAATGCACTGCGATGCCGCAGTGAATTATGGGCCGTGACGCGCCACACGAATTTAGCGCGAACGGCCCATAACGTTCGCAATTCGGCGAACGATCGAACAGCCGATGTTCGAGTCGAACATGGGTTCGACTCGAACACGAAGCTCATCCCTAGTGATGAGCAGTGCCTCGTTTTCTCCACACATACTGCTTAGAATTAAGGCCAAAAAGTTCTATCTTGGTCTCATCAGACCAGAGAATCTTATTTCTCACCATCTTGAAGTCCTTCTGTGTTTTTTAGCAAACTCTATGCGGGCTTTCATGTGTCTTGCACTGAGGAGAGGCTTCCGTCGGGCCACTCTGCCATAAAGCCCCGACTGGTGGAGGGCTGCAGTGATGGTTGACTTTCTACAACTTTCTCCCATCTCCCAACTGCATCTCTGGTGCTCAGCCACAGTGATCTTTGGGTTCTCCTTGACCTCTCTCACCAAGGCTCTTCTCCCCCGATAGCTCAGTTTGGCCGGACGGCCAGCTCTAGGAAGGGTTCTGGTCGTCCCAAACGTCTTCCATCTAAGGATTATGGAGGCCACTGTGCTATTAGGAACCTTAAGTGCAGCAGAAATTTTTTGTAACGTTGGCCAGATCTGTGCCTTGCCACAATTCTGTCTCTGAGCTCTTCAGGCAGTTCCTTTTGACCTCATTATTCTCATTTGCTCTGACATGCACTGTGAGCTGTAAGGTCTTATATAGACAGGTGTGTGGCTTTCCTAATCAAGTCCAGTCAGTAGGGATGAGCTTCGAGTTCGAGTCGAACTCATGTTCGAGTCGAACATCGGCTGTTCGCAAGTTCGCCGAACAGCGAACAATTTGGGGTGTTCGTGGCAAATTCGAATGCCGCGGAACACCCTTTAAAAGTCTATGGGACAAATCAAAAGTGCTAATTTTAAAGGCTTATATGCATGGTATTGTCATAAAAAGTGTTTGGGGACCTGGTTCCTGCCCCAGGGGACATGTATCAATGCAAAAAAAAGTTTTAAAAACGGACGTTTTTTCGGGAGCAGTGATTTTAATAATGCTTAAAGTGAAACAATAAAAGTGTAATATCCCTTTAAATTTCGTAGCTGGGGGGTGTCTATAGTATGCCTGTAAAGGGGCACATGTTTCCCATGTTTAGAACAGTCTGACAGCAAAATGACATTTCAAAGGAAAAAAAGTCATTTAAAACTACTCGCAGCTATTAATGCATTGCCGGTCCGACAATACACATAGAAGTTCATGGGAATGGGAATGGGCATGGGAATTCCCCACAGGGGAACCCCGAACCAAAATTTAAAAAAAAATGACGTGGGGGGTCCCCCTAAATTCAATACCAGGCCCTTCAGGTCTGGTATGGATATTAAGGGGAACCCCACGCCAAAATAAAAAAAAAAAACGGGGTGGGGTCTCCCCAAAAATCCATACCAGACCCTTATCCGAGCACGCAACCTGGCAGGCCGCAGGAAAAGAGGGGGGACGAGAGAGTGTCCCCCTGAACCGTACCAGGCCACATGCCCTCAACATTGGGAGGGTGCTTTGGGGTAGCCCCCAAAACACCTTGTCCCCATGTTGATGAGGACAAGGGCCTCATCCCTACAACCCTGGCCGGTGGTTGTGGGGGGTCTGCGGGCGGGGGGCTTATCGGAATCTGGAAGCCCCCTTTAACAAGGGGACCCCCAGATCCCGGCCCTCCCCCCTGTGTGAAATGGTAAGCGGGTACAAAAGTACCCCTATCATTTCACTAAAAAACTGTCAAAAATGTTAAAAATGACAAGAGACAGTTTTTGACTATTCCTTCATTTAAATGCTTCTTCTTTCTTCTATCTTCCTTTATCTTCTTCTTCTTCTGGTTCTTCTGGTTCTTCCTCCGGTGTTCTCATCCAGCATCTCCTCTACAGCGTCTTCTTCCCTTCTTCCCGCTCTTCTCTTCATCTTCTTCTCTTTGTCTTCTTCTCTTCATCTTCTTGTCTTCATCTTCTTTTCGAGCTGCTCCGCATCCATGCTGGCTTGGAGGGAGGCTCCCGCTGTGTGACGCTTCTCCTCTTCTGACGGTTCTTAAATAATGGGGGGCGGGGCCACCCAGTGACCCCGCCCCATCTGATGCATGGGGACATGACAGGACTTCCCTGTGGCATTCCCTGTGACGCCACAGGGAAGTCCCGTCAAGTCACCGTGCGTCAGAGGGGGGCAGGGTCACAGCGTGGCCCCGCCCTTCGTTATTTAAAACCGTCAGAAGAGGAGAAGCGTCACACAGCGGGAGCCTCCCTCCATGCCACCATGGATGCGGAGCGGCCTGGAGAAGAAGATGATGAAGAAGAGAAGAAGATGAAGAGAAGAAGAGAAGAAGATGAAGAAGAGAAGAAGATGAAGAGAAGAGCGGGAGCCTCCCTCCATGCCATGGATGCGGAGCGGCCCGAGGAGAAGAAGGGAAGAAGATGCCGCGGAGGAGATGCTGGACGAGAACACCGGAGGAAGAACCAGAAGAGCCAGAAGAACCAGAAGAACCAGAGGATGGAGGAAAAAACCGAAAAGAAGATAGAAGATAGAAGAAAGAAGAAAGAAGAATTTAAATAAAGGAATTGGCGAAAACTGTCTCTTGTCATTTTTAAAATTTTTGACAGTTTTTTAGTGAAATGGTATGGCTACCCCCTTACCATTTCACACAGGGGGGAGGGCCGGGATCTGGGGTCCCCTTGTTAAAGGGGGCTTCCAGATTCCGAAAAGCCCCCCGCCCGCAGACCCACACAACCACCGGCCAGGGTTGTGGGGATGAGGCCCTTGTACTCATCAACATGGGGACAAGGTGTTTTGGGGGGCTACCCCAAAGCACCCTCCCAATGTTGAGGGCATGTGGCCTGGTACGGTTCAGGAGGGGGGGCGCTCTCTCGTCCCCCCCTCTTTTCCTGCGGCCTGCCAGGTTGCGTGCTCGTATAAGGGTCTGGTATGGATTTTTGGGGGGACCCCACGCCAGTTTTTTTTTTTTTATTTTGGCCGGGGTTCCCCTTAATATCCATACCAGACCTGAAGGGCCTGTGTGGAATTTAGGGGGACCCCCATGTCATTTTTTTTTTAAATTTTGGTTCGGGGTTCCCCTGTGGGGAATTCCCATGCCGTTTTTATCAATAAACTTCTATGTGTATTGTCGGAGCGGAAATGCATTAATAGCCGCGAGTAGTTTTAAATTACTTTTTTCCTTTGAAATGTCATTTTGCTGTCAGACTGTTCTAAATATGGGAACCATGCACCCCTTTACAGGCATACTATAGACATCCCCCAGGTACGAAATTTAAAGGGATATTACACTTTTATTGTTTCACTTTAAGCATTATTAAAATCACTGCTCCCGAAAAAACGGCCGTTTTTAAAACTTTTTTTTTGCATTGATCCATATCCCCTGGGGCAGGACCCAGGTCCCCAAACACTTTTTATGACAATACCTTGCATATAAGCCTTTAGCACTTTTGATTATTCATGTTCGTGTCCCATAGACTTTAACGGTGTTCTCATGTTCGAACAAATTTTATACCTGTTCGCATGTTCTGGTGCGAACCGAACAGGAGGGTGTTCGACTTATCCCTACCAGTCAGTATAATCAAACACAGCTGGACTCAAATGAAGGTGTAGAACCATCTCAAGGATGATCAGAAGAAATGGACAGCACCTGAGTTAAATATGAGTGTCACAGCAAAGGGTCTGAATACTTAGGACCATGTGATATTTCAGTTTTTCTTTTTCAATAAATCTGCAAAAATGTCAACAATTCTGTGTTTTTCTGTCAACATGGGGTGCTGTGTGTACATTAATGAGGAAAAAAATTAACTTAAATGATTTTAGCAAACGGCTGCAATATAACAAAGAGTGAAAAATTTAAGGGGGTCTGAATACTTTCCGTCCCCACTGTATGTAGTACATCTGCTAGATGAAGTAGTTTAGAGGCAAGAGGGTATAGGCACACGTAGAGAAGGCTGGCCAGTCATTATGGGCATTAAATTAAGTAAGGGAATGAAGGGTAAGAGACCCTCAAAAATGCCCAGCACAAGAGGAGCGCTATATATGAACCGAAGGTGCGGTCCTGCCTATACTGAGCCCCTAGATTAATGGTTAAATTGGACAGTGATCCACAATGGGTAACTGGGTTACCACCAAAGTCCACAGGGACTAAGAATCATGCAGAGTAAACAGCTAGAGAAACAGCTATCTATTTGCGCAGGATGGATCAAGGGTAACAATTAACACTAGTCAGAAAGGGACATTTTGATGTTAAGTTGTGGGATGAATTTGGAGTCAGGCACTACAATTAGTAAAGTCAAGAAACAAAGTAATGAGAGTTAAAACAGAATACTTTATATGTTGTCAGAGAGGGAAGATGGGATGAGCACTGAATCTGAAAATCTATGAGAGTCTGATCATAGAATCATAGAAGGTACAGTATGTGAAGTATGGTATTACAATACATTGGATGCAAAGGATATCAGAACAAAATAAGGAATGCAGAAGTTAAGCAAGGAAATATTAAAGAGTTAAAAGAAAGTGAGAGAATGATATGCATGTGTTGTTTACAAATGGGAAAAAGGTAAGCGATTTTAGAGAGATATTCGTGTATGTGTGTGAATGCTGGAACCTTTAGTTCTATCTCCTGTGTGTGTCATGTATGCAGATGTGACCCCCTCCTTTGCACTCTCCTGAAAGAATGTGGCTGGGATGAGAGGTCAGTGATAAGCTGAAAGGACACCATGCCAATTTCAGTTTTTTAGACAAAACATTTATAACAAAATGTGCCGGGATAACAATCTAATGATAAACAATGTGATCACAATATTTTTGACTCTGTTTTCCAAACATGGTAAAATGAAGGTTACATTTAACCGTGTATTACACAAATTGAATATCCTTTGATAGTGGAAACAGTGCATTTAAAAAAGGGAAATTAAGTAAAACTAAGTAATATGTCCCCCTTTATGGAAATTTATCTGTGGATATATATTAGTGTGTGATATTGAAATTATCATTTAAGTATTAATTTCTAATATGAGTTTAACAATTTTATTAATAATATAGATATATTGAAACTGCTTTAGACAACCTTTGGTTGGAAATGAAGTCCAGGTTAATGGGGAAATTTGTAAAAATGGGATTAGTTTAGATTAAGATAACAATTTTGTATTTTACATTTATTGGGTGGGAAAAAAAAAGATTAAGATGGGGTTGTTAATTGGAATACAGCTGCCATAATGTTTAACAAAGCCAAGATGGATGGGATACATAAGAAGTTTTTCTACAAAAATGAAATCTTAAGGGCTGATAATAATAAATAAAATTTAAATATAACAGACCCATATATTGCCACCTGCAGCCAGTTGTTTTATAGTTTTTGATGTGGCTAAGAGCTTTCTGGTCCATCATACAGATTGTTGGTCCTTTTGTTTTTATTTGTTTTTATTGTTTTATTATTTTTATTGTTTATATTTTATGTGCCCCTTTTCCTTGTAAGTGCAGTGGTATAAGCAGAAGAATATTTTGGATTTATTGGACATCTCTGCATGACCGCGGGGTATTGTTATCATTTATTATAATATTGCCAGGAAAAAGTTGTCTTTTTGAAACATGAAACTGGAGTTCTTACACAAACAGCATGATAGAAAACAAGCCATTGTAATGTATTTATGCAAGCTGGACCCAGTAATAAAGGGTTCACCCCGATATATCAGAGCTGTAGCTTAATGCAAAGGTGCTATTAGACAAAGTTACAGATATTATTTTGGTCAAATATTTAATTTTTAATGGTCCCACATTCTGTGCAGCAAATATACAACTAACTAAATGTTTGTCTAATGAAAGGTTCAAAATATGAATTTGTTTTGTTTGTTTATGTACAAATCTAACAATGAAAAATGTGTACATTTGAATCCAGCCACCTTATTGCCTCTATTGGAGGAGGTAGGAGAATGGAGACAAAGGAAAAATTAAATTGTTAAATTGATGATGTAGGAATCAGCTGCTGTGAGCCCAGTGCAGGACACATTCCCTGAAGACCCAGATATTACATTTTTTGTAGATTTAATCCCGGTTTTATACTGAGGATGGCAATACCCATACTGAGTATGCAGTTTATCACCCAGAAGGATACACTGTATTCAAAATCATTGGATCCTTTTTTCCCAGCTCAAGGAGCAGAGCTCCATGTTTTAGCAAAGCCTGTGAGCTATAAAAAGAGTGTATATTTATATAGATAGTCGAGATATAGAGAGCTTTTGGTTTCATTTGAAGGGCCAGAAGTTTGTTTTTACTTTGACAGGTAAACCAATCAAGCATGCCAAATTAATTTGATTGGCTGTTTTCAGCCTTGCAGCTTCTTGCTGAGGTAGCCATATTAACTTTAAAACTCACACATGGAAGCAGACCAGGCAACTAAGGATGCTGCATTACAGCCCTGGACACTTGCTGGGTCTGTGCAACTCACAGATTCCACCCTAGTTCTGGCCCAGTATAGCTGGGATTAATAATTCAACTTTAAGGACCCCAGAACAAGAAGAACGAGTGGTCCACGGGGGGCAACTTCTTATGAAACAGGACTTTGGAAAAGGTGATCATTTATGTCTGCCAGCCTCTCTTTTCCCTCCAGCTTGACATATGGACCGTGTCATCAGTCACAAGCAGTTATGGCTGCCTTAGTAAATGAGCGTGGGATAGAGCCAGGGTTCTCCACAGTTGTTTTTATAACATACCACTTCTTGTTTTACCTGTTACCAAAGGTCTTTCCAAAAGCTGAACATCCCTTCCAGAGATTACAAAAAGATATATCCAGATGCCCAAGTCAGGATCTTACGAATATGCATTTTGTCTGTATGGACATGTTTTCTGGATGTCCAGTGGCAAATGCTACTGCAAAGGCCACAGTAAAAAGTGTTATCAGAAGTAGTTTGTAAGTACAGAGTGCAGAATCTACAGAGAGTAACAGAAGAAATCATTTTATAGAAGTTTTGAGGTTTTATTTTTACACTCTCTACTGTCTACAATGTAGCCGACAAATTAGAGTAAGAAACTAGAAAACTTTTTCCTGAATGTTTTCTTATTTCCTGGTGCCTCCCATGTCAGCATACCCATGGTTGGTTGCTCCGCCCTCTACCAACCCACAGAACCATTTTAACTCTATAAAAAAAGAGTTCCTCCCCTTAGTCAGCATTCTTTACTTTGTCCTCATGCCTGCAGGATCATTATCAGCCTTACCTCACCGCTTTATGGTGTAACCGTTGCAGGTTCATGCTCTCCTGCAGTATGGAGTCCCATCGCTTGGGCTGCTAAAGGCGCCAGATAAGTTTGGGAGGCCGTTTTTTTCTGTGGATCTTTTTTTGGGCCATATTGGAAGATTAACAGGAGCTTAGCCTCTCCTCAATGCTCTTCCCTGATGGTATGTCTCCTATCCGTATGTGAGCAGGCTGTTACTTGCACATGTGACAGTACGGTGCATGCCCAGTAGCAAACTGAAGCTGTCGGCGGCCATCTTGGTACTCCCAAAGTGCTCTCAGCATAAATGGAGAGCCTGGGATTCATTACAGGACCAGCTATCAAGGTGAAGACATCTCCCTTAAGTGTCTTCCCTATTTTTTGCAATGGAGCCTGGCCAAGGTATTTAGGGGCTTGCAAATGGGCACTTTTGTTTAATGTTATGTATATGTATTGTGTAGATATGTGTATCTATGTATATATATATATGTGTGTATGTATATATATATGTATGTGTATATATATATATATATATATATATATATATATATATATATATAGATATATATGTATGTATATGGATAAAAAGGAAAGCAGAAAGAAATCTATCCTTTTTTTTGTTTTTCTCTTGCCCAGCTGCCCCTAGTAATATGATACCGCAACAAAAAGATCCTCATCATACCATCAGGTAAGTTTGAAAGGAAAATAAAAAAGAGCACTCCGGGCAAAATAGAACATATTTTTTGTTGCTACAGCCCGCACCGGGGATCATCCCGCAGATCATCTCACCGTAGCTCCTCAGATAGGAGATCCAAAGGTCATAGGAGCTCAGGACACTCTCACTCATCCTCAGCTCATGCCTCCCGCAGTGGCCAGAGGTCACCCCGATATACCCCTAGCAGACACGAATCCCACAGACCGGTGTATCCAAAAGAGAAGACCTGTTGGGTATGTGGAAGACAAGCGCTGCCGGAAAAATTGGTATGCGAGAAGTGTCTACTAGAGGCTACAGGGGATAAAGAGAAAGATAAGCAGCAGTCTCTGGAATCAATTAAGAGCTTGATCAAGGATTCAATCAGGGCGTTGGCCCCCTCCCAAGACCAAATTAACCCACCCTCGCCTGAAGCAGCAGTAAGCGCGTCCACTCCTCATTCGGACGCAGAGGTGGATTCTGAAGACGAGGCGGAAGGGGTGGATAGCAATATTTCAGCTTTTGACTTCGCTCTAGTTGAGCCTTTCATAACCGCGGTCAAGGATGCAATCCAGTGGGAGGAAAATCCGGAGCCACCTTCTAAAACAAAGAAATATTTCCCACATTTCAAAAAGAAGGAATCAATTTTTCCCTTGATGAAAGAAATCAAGGAGGTGGTAACAGATGAATGGCAGAAGGTAGACAGAAGACCTATGGCGTATAATCGTTTTCTTAAGTTATATCCACTGGCAGAAGCAGATGCGCAACTTTTTGATGCTGTACCAACTGTGGACGCCTCAGTTATGAGGTTGGCTAGAAACTCGACCTTGCCACTAGAAGACGCAGTCTCCTTTAAAGATGTCCTTGACCGAAAGATTGACTCAGACCTGAAAAAACATATCAGGCGGCTGGGGGAGCATGCAAGCCGGCAGTAGCTCTGACTTCGATCTCAAGGGCCACCAGAGTATGGTCAGACAATGTGGAAATGGCCCTCAGACAAGGGGTAGGTTCAGAAGAAATCATTAAGGCACTGGATGAATTAAAGCTGGCCTCAGATTTCATAGCAGAAGCGGCTATTGACTTCCTAAGATGCTCTTCCAGGGCCATGCTGTATTCCATAATGGCCAGAAGAGTGTTGTGGCTAAAACCATGGTCGGCCGACCCAACGTCTAAGCAATCATGGTGTCGTATTCCATACGATGGGAAAGCCCTGTTTGGCAAAAAAATGGATACGGCAATTACCAGAGTCACAGGGGGGAAAAATGGGCTAATTTCCCAGGACAGAAGCAGGAGGAAGAGATTTGCAAACCGCCCAGTGGGCCAGTTAAGAGGGAAGGACTCCAGATCCTACCGTCCGGGAAGGGAGTATAGAAGGGGCTGGAAAGGTTCACAAGCTACCTTTCTGAGGTCGGCTAAACCAAAAGCCTCTACATCCACAGTTGATGGCCAGAAGTCCGTTTGACGCCCTCTCCACCCAACCGGTCCGGTAGGAGCCCGTCTAAAGGCGTTTGCCTGGGTTTGGGTGGAAGGTTGCGTAGACCAGTGGGCAGTGTCCACAGTCTGTCAAGGTCATTTCTGGGGATTCAAAAGGCAGCCTCCCCTCTATTCCTTTCAGGCCACCAAGATTCCAACCTTCAGAGAGAAGAAGGAGGCCCTTCTTCAATATGTCAAAATGCTTGTTCTCCAGCAGGCAGTAGTACCAGTTCCAGACTTGGAGAAGCACTTAGGCTTTTATTCCCCAGTCTTCTTGGTCCCCAAAAAATCGGGGGGTTGGAGGCCGGTGCTAGACCTGAAGAGCCTGAACAGGTATATCCGGGTGGAACATTTCAAGATGGAGTCCTTAAACACGGTCATTCTATCTGTTCAGCAAGGAGATTGGATGGCGTCCATAGACCTTCAGGATGCGTATCTGCACATACCTATCCGCCCTCAGTTTCAACCTTTTCTTTGGTTCAGAATAGGCGACTTACATCTTCAATTCCAATGCCTTCCCTTCAGGATTTCAACAGCGCCCAGAACTTTCACCAAAGTGCTAGTAGCGATCTTGGCTCCTCTTCGAGAGAAGGGGATTCGAGTACTACACTATTTGGACGATATTCTAGTTCTTTCTCAGCACAGGCAGACCTTGGTGATACATGTACAGTTGGTCCTAGACACACTGATAAAGTTTGGTTGGCTAATCAACTACGCCAAAAGTCAACTTACGCCCACACAGGAGATATTTTACCTAGGGGCATTCTTCAACACTCCAGGAAGAGCAGTTTCACTCCCAGCAGGAAAAATCCCTTCATTGATAGGGAAAGTGAAAAGGGCGCTAGCGAGCCATTCTATGGCAGCATCAGACTGTCTAAGCCTGCTAGGTTCCCTCTCTTCATGCATACCTATGGTGAAATGGGCCAGATGGCATCTACGGACTTTCCAGGTGAGCTTCTTATCACAGTGGAAGAAAGATCGCTTAGAGCAGAGGATATTGATTACACCTACAATGAAATCCAGCCTTTGGTGGTGGACAAGACCATCCAACCTTCTGCTTCACTGTCCCCTTGGCCCCATTCCATGGACTGTTCTGATGACAGACGCAAGTCAGTTAGGATGGGGGGCAAATTACCAAGACCAGTTGGTACAGGGCAGATGGCAATTCAATGCGACAGAGGTAGTATCAAACACCTTGGAGCTAAGGGCGGCTTGGTTAGCAATCCTGTCTCTGGCCACCTTCCTCAGGGGAAAATCCATTCTTCTCCAGATGGACAACAAAGCGGCAGTAGCTTATGTTCAGAATCAAGGAGGAACGCACAGCAGGTCCCTTCTGAACGAAGTGACACCCATTCTGACATGGGCCGAGAGGAATTTAGTAAACCTACGAGCCTCATATATCCCAGGGCCAGAGAACCAGTTAGCCGATCAGCTTTCAAGATCTTTCAGCCACAACAACGAGTGGTCTCTGAATCCGAGGGTCTTCTACTGGATATGCCAACAATGGGGCACTCCCCAAATAGACCTATTTGCCTCCTCGCTCAATGCGAAGACACCGCTTTTCTTTTCAAGGTTCCCATCTCCGAAATCAGCAGGGGTGGATGCCCTAACCCAGCCATGGAACTTTCAGATGGCATACGCATACCCACCAACTCCACTGATACTGAGGTTTCTCCAACGTCTAACCACAGAAGTGATCACAGTTTTAGCAGTGATTCCATACTGGCCCAAGAGACCGTGGTTCACGTTGCTAATCAAGATGACCTTGTGCAAACCGCTTCACCTTCCACGCATAGACAACCTTCTGTCTCGAGGCAAGTTCTGTCACCCGCACCCGAAGATCCTAGACTTGAAGGTTTGGAAGTTGAGCGGAAAAGGTTGGGCGAGTTAGGATGTTCGCATAATGTCATTCAAACACTACTACAGGCCAGAAAAGCATCTACGAATTCCACATACTATAGAGTTTGGAGAAAGTTTACGGAATTGGCAGAAACGAACCATTTTGATCCTCTAAACCCCGGAATCCAGAACATACTCCTCTTTTTACAGAGTGGATTGGACTTAGGTTTGGGCCTGAATACGCTTAAGGTCCAGGTTTCAGCCCTTTCAGCTCTAACAGACACCCGGTGGGCGCTAGATCCTCTGGTGGAACGTTTCTTGAAAGCAGTTCTAAGATTGAGACCGCCTAGAAAGACGCTATACCCCAAATGGGATTTGACTATCGTGCTTAATATCCTTTCAAAACCTCCGTTTGCTCCCACAGAAGAAAGCACCTTGGAGGATATTTCTCTGAAGGCAGTCTTTCTATCCATCACTTCGGGTTGCAGGGTATCAGAGATCCAAGCATTAGGGTCACAAGAACCCTACAATACCTTCTACTCGGACAGGGTGGTGTTGCAACCTATTCATCAGTTCATCCCTAAAGTACCTTCAGTCTTCCATCTGAACCAAGAGTGGGTTCTTCCAGCATTCGTGGAGGATCCAGCCTCCTCAAAACTGCATGAGTTGGATATAGCCAGATCCCTAAGTCACTACCAAAATTTGACACAGCAGTTCAGAAAAGATCAACGGCTATTTGTCATCCCCAAGGGTGCCAGAAAGGGAATGGCAGCATCTAAGACAACCTTGGCAAGCTGGATTGTAAGGTTAATCCAAAGAGAATATCGGGCTAGTGGTCTCCCAGTTACAGATGCGGTCAATGCGCACTCAACGCGTGGAATAACCTCCTCCTGGGCAGCTTTGGCGCGGGTCTCCCCTGAGACAATTTGTTGAGCGGCCAGCTGGTCGTCCTTCAGCACGTTCATGTCCCACTATAGTGTGGACCCAGCAGTCCTTACTTCCCGAGAGTTTGGGGAAAGGACTTTGCAGTCATCTGTACTGTAGCTTTTTTGTTTAATTAAATTGCTTTATTGCAGTACCCTCCCTGTAAGCGAGTTATTTACCATGGGTATGCTGACATGGGAGGCACCAGGAAAACGGAAAATTGAATGCTTACCTTTCCGTAATTTTCCTTTCCTGATGCCTGCCCATGGCAGCATACACCCTCCCTTCAATGATCCTTAGCGTTATGAGATCTAGTTACAAGAATACTGACTAAGGGGAGGAACTCTTTTTTATAGAGTTAAAATGGTCCTGTGGGTTGGTAGAGGGCGGAGCAACCAACCATGGGTATGCTGCCATGGGCAGGCACCAGGAAAGGAAAATTACGGAAAGGTAAGTATTCAATTTTCTGTTATTTTATCAAGCCCCTAAGGGGATGTTGCACTCTCTCTCTATGGGATTTTGTTTGGGAGTGTGTTACTCACTATATTTTGTCTCAGCAGCTGAAGTCCTACATTCAGATCTGGTTTTTGACAAACTCATTTATGTGTTTTCCCCCCAATTCCAGATCCTAAAAGTTTGTAAGGATCTAAAACTAAAGCCAGGTGACTTGTGGCTTGTTAAGAGACATATATATATATATATATATATATATATATATATATATATATATATATATATAAATGTTTGGAGACTCAATACAGTACAGTTTTGCAAAAGTTGAAGGCAAAGTCACCTGGATCCACATCAGACACTGCAAAAATGACTAAACTAAAGAAATCTCTGTGTTTGATTTGTTTCTCTCTTGTGATCACACTCTAGGGTACTTTTTGATTCAATTACTTTAATTGTAAGGGATATATATATATATATATATATATAGTGATTTGAGAAGTAGTTCAGCCATGTTGAAGTCATATTTGTCTTTTGTACGTCTGCCATTTTATGTAGAATTGTCTGTGTTTACATGTGCTGATAAGTCAGCATGCCAACAATTCAGCTAGAAGGCCATTCTGGCCACGGGAGTGTACAGCCAGTACTCTGTAAATATGTCTTATCAATCATTTGTTTTTCACAATGAAGTCATTTTGTAATGAAAAAGCTGCTCAGCTATTATATTCTCCACAATGGAGTTTTTGCCTCTTTGGCCAGGACTACCTCCACCTAAGCATGTGGAGGTTCCAGGTTAAAGGTGAAAGCAGGTGTGGTTAGTGATCAAAATATTGTTCTAATAAGTTCTATAAGTTCTGTATATAATTGTATTCTATTTTGTATGTATTGCACAAGGCCCTCACTGTGCACACGGCACTAATAATGTTTTCAGTACATGTTTACATTCTTTCGAGTCCTGATTAGAATTAGCCTGTCTATGTAACGCCCCTTGTTACCATAAATGTACAATTGTAACATGAATGTGATACCTACGTAATCGTGTATAAAAACCTTCAATTGCGTCATAATAAAGCAGACAGTTATTTGGAAAGATGCTGAGCGTATCTTTTGTGTCTGTTCCGTACTGCAGTAGTTATTATTAATTTGGAACCACTAATCAATTTGAGGATAGGAGTTGCCTATCATCAAAATGTCCAACTCACGGCCGCAAACCAAAACTCATGGACCGGGCAAGGAGGGCATTAATCAGATAGGCAGCACAGAGACCTAAGGTAAACCCTGGAGCTGTAGAGTTCCACAGCATAGACTGGAGTATGTGTACATAGGACAACAATAAGCCATACGCTCCATAGAGTTGGGCTTTTTGGCAGAGTGGCCAGAAGAAAGCCATTACTTTCAGCAAAAAACAAAATGACACGTTTTGAGTTTGCGAAAAGGCACGTGGGAGACTGCCAAAATGTATGGAGGAAGGTGCTCTGGTCTGATGAGACTAAAATTTAACTTTTTGGCCATCAAAGAAAACTCTGTCTGGCGCAAACCCAACACATCACATCACCCAAAGAACACCATCCCCACAGTGAAACATGGTGGTGGCAGCATCATGCTGTGGGGATGTTTTTCAGCAGTCGGGACTGGGAAACTGGTCAATGTTGAGGGAAAGATGGATGGTGCCAAATACAGGGATATTCTTGAGCAAAACCTGTACCAATCTGTGTGTAATTTGAGGCTAGACGAATGTTCACCTTCCAGCAGGACAATGACTCCAAACATACTGCTAAAGCAACACTTGAGTGGTTTAAGGGGAAACATGTAAATGTGTTGGAATGGCCTAGTCAAAGCCCAGAACAAAATATTTGATCGATCAATTATCTACTTGTTGTGCCACATCCTAAATTCGAGTTTAGAGCAAAAGAAGTTCCCCTAGCGGACTTTAAAGGCACATTTTTTAAGAAAATATTTTAAAAAAAAGGTATGTAAAGTAGATAACAGTTTATTAGTTACAAAAAATAATCAAGTGAATCACATAGTTACAAAGTTAAAAACAAGGAATGCATTTCCATAAATATAGAAGTTGATACCAGTACATGTGCACCCGACGCGTTTCGGAGTTACTTATGCCTCCTTCTTCAGGGGTGATTGTAGGGTTTGCAACAAGAATTTTCTATATGGGAAATAATATGTATAACATAGACATGATGAGTGCACAATAAAGGAACGTAAATACAAAATCTATAGTTGTATGAGTCTGTATACATACACATTCATTTCTCTGTTTACACTTACATTGGTATCTACGGATATAGGTTGTGCATTCCAGGACGAATTAAAAGAAACATAGATATGTTGACGTACTGCCCATCGGACACGCTCCCTGGTCGTGGTGTGTAGAACTTTAGTGAAGTATAGCAGGAGTATTCACATAGCCACTGTCAAGGTGGAAGTAGAGACGTATAAATATATAGGGTGGTTTTATTCTTCCTTCCAGTAGGAAGAAAGGCCCAAGGTTAGCGGGCATATGACAGTTTAGATCTGAGGTCACACTGGGGCCAAATGTGTATCCTGTAAATCATGAAGATATATATATATGTAAGGATGTGCATACATATGGATAATTAAAGTAGTACATGGAGAATCCAAAAGCTGTATCCTACCTGGTCCGCCTACAATAATGGGGGGCAGTAACTGGTGGTAAATATGGATCAGATGTGGTTCAGAAAGCTGGAGAATCAACATAGAAATGGGAAGTATATTAAAACCCTGGTTGGTGAGAGGGAGGGGGGGAGGGGGGGGGGGGGGGGAAGAGAAAAGGGGGGGGGGGCAGGGGAGGGGGGGAGGGGAAGGGGGGGGGGAAAGAGAAAAGGGGGGGGGGGGGGCTGGGGAGGGGGGGAGGGGAAGGGGGGGGGGGAAAGAGAAAAAGGGGGGGGGAAGGAAAAGAGGGGGAGGAAAAAAAAAAAAAAAAAAAGGGGGGGGGGGGAAGAGGAGGGGGAGGAAGAGAAAGGAAAGGAAAAGGAAGGAAGGCAAGGAACAGAAAGTAGAAGAGGGGGAGGGGGGGGCAGTTCGGAAAGGAGGGGGAGGGGAAAGAAGAAAGAGGGGGGAGGAAAGCAAGAGGAGGGAGGGGAAAGGGAAAAAGAGAGAGAGAAAATATAGTGGGTGAGAAAGCAGAAAAGAAAGATGTATGACATCTAGATAGCATAAATGACTAGTGATTTCAATGAGGAAGGATGGATCACCAAGCATATCATAAGAGAAGGGAAAGCCCCAGAACATAGTAGATAGCGGGTGAAGCAAATATAGTATGATAGGCAACAGGCAGGGTTTACAACCAGTGACTTCAACATAGGGATCCATGTCAATAGGTAGGGGATAAGTTACTAACCAAGTGTCACAGCACCTCGCACCAAGAGCGTCCTGTCTGCAGCAGATGACGCCTGGTGTGGGTTGGAGCCGAATATATAAAGCCCTCCCCACCTATCAGCTGTTGATGGAGGAGATACAACAGCTGATTGTGGTGAGGGAGGGACGGATACACTAGGACTGGCCCCCCGGGTGGAGCGCGCGCCGCCAGGCATCCACAGCGCATGCGGACGCAGACGTCGTGAGGCGTGGCCACGCCCACTGCACCCGCCGGCACGTCTGGCTTCCCCAACGGACTGCGCATGTCCGTTGGGGTCGCAAGATGGAGGACAGATGATTCTGTACCTCACACAGCGCCACCATGAGTCCAAACTTCGCTCAGGCGGCTCTTTTCGTGCCGGGCGGATCACAGATCATAATGTGAAGCTAATAAGTAATAAGTCAAAGCATAAATTAATGCAACTGAACAGGGGAAAAATAGTATCACATCTTTTGCTATCACAGGGAAACAGGGCCGATAGGCAGTGCGATACGGGTTAGGAGTGAAACCCGATGGAGGAAAACATTTCAAACATGACAAAGTAGTAATTATGTACAGATATTAAAAGTACAATTCGAGGGCAAGTTATACAGATAGAGTGATATCAGGTTATATGCATATAGTCCAGAAATCAATAACCTAGAGTATCATACAATATACATAATAGAAAACAACATTACAATACATGACCTAGAGTGGCATACTGTATAATATAGAGACTGTATGTCCCATAGTATAATTAGGATTGCCCCTATATGCGGGTCAAGGGGGGGGCCCCAATATGTAATAGTCGGGCTCGATTACTGTAACGAATGTTGGGTATGGGGTCTTTTTTCTTTTTTTCTATTAGTGGGTATGGAAAGCAGATATATGGGGGGGTATCTCAAAACATATGGGGGGGCCCCATAGCCAATAATAGGGTCCCCTATGTTTGAGGGCAGTGATAGATGGAATAGATGTAGTCGGCTGGTCTCTAAAGTCACCCCAAGCATATAGTTGTCTGTGGGGTGGTCCTCCCTATTGTTCTCTGCCGCCGGAGGAAAAGCCTTCGAGGAAGGGTTTAAACCAAATGGTTTCGTTTAGGCCTGGGGGTTCAGTAGCCCTTAGGTTATATATCCATCGAGACTCTAATTGCAGCAATGTCTTGTTCCAGTCCCCTCCCCTTGACTCTGGATGTACCCGATCCAAGATGAGAAATTTGATTTTTGGGCATATGCCATTATGTACTGTTAGGGTGTGTCTCCCCAGTGGGAGGTCCGGATCCCCAGTTTCCATGCTTACTAGATGTCTATATGCCCTCTTCCAAAATTCTGTCTTGGTTTTTCCTACATAAAAGCAGGTACATTCACACAGGAGTAAGTAGACAACCCCAAAAGTCCTGCAATTGGCAAAATGTTTGGGGTGGAAAGATTGACCATTTGGAAGGGTCGGGTTTCTAGTTGTAAGCATGTATTTACAGTATCTACATTTGCCACACATAAATGTCCCCTTATATTTACAGTGTATCTTATTATTCTCTGCCTTGAATTCACTGGCTGTGATTTTGTCTCCCAGGGAGGTGGTTCTTTTAAATGTAAAGAGGGGTCTCTGTGGGACCAGTGGTCCTAAGGTTGGATCGCATTGTAGCATGTGCCAATACTTTGTCACAATGTTCCTCACCTGTCTGTGTTGATTATTGAATTTGGTAATGATTCTAAGAGTACCAATATCATTCTTGTCAGACTTGTTGGCTTTTTGAGAATATAGTAATTCCTCTCTTGGCTGCAGGAGGGCTTTTTTGAAAGAGCGTTTCAAAGACGCATGGGAATACCCCCTTAGTAATAGCCTATCGCGTAGCCTATTCGCCTCCAGTTTGAAGGTGTCACTATCTGAGCAGTTTCGTTTTGCTCTCAGGTACTGGCTGTATGGAATAGAGTTGAGGAGGGGTTTAGGGTGGAAACTGCTTGCATGTAATATGGCATTGCTTGCGGTTGATTTCCTATACAGTTTGCTAATGACACTACCTTCCTCACCTCTGCAGACCTCTACATCAAGAAACGTGATACACTGTTTATCAAATGACATAGTGAAGTTTAGGTTGAAATCATTGCGGTTCATCCTCAATAGACACTCCCTGAGGAGGTCGATCGACCCGTCCCAGACGATGAAGAGGTCGTCGATGTACCGGTACCAACATAATATGTGGTCCGTGTACATCGACAAGCCCTCATCACCTAGGAACATGGCCTCCCACTCCCCCAGGTACAGGTTGGCATACGATGGGGCACAACATGTCCCCATCGCAACCCCCTGCACCTGGAGGTAGTGGGAGCCGTTGAAGGTGAATACATTATGGCTGAGGATATGTTCCAAAAGTGAAGTAATGAATTCACTATATGTAGGGTCCAGATCTTGTGTTGTGCGTAGAACATGTTTTATGGCTGCTACGCCCTTCTCATGGGGGATAGAGCTATAGAGAGATTCAACGTCAATTGTGACAAACATGGCATGTTCGGGGATTTTTAGTTGGTCAATAATTTGTAGAAAGTGTACTGTGTCCTTTACAAAAGAGGGGAGAGCATGAACAAATGGTTTAAGTACTTCATCTATCAGCCTGCTCGCATTTTCACTAATGGCCCCTATGCCGGAGATGATCGGTCTGCCGGGGGGATTTTTAATGTCTTTATGGACTTTGGGCAGTGCATAGAATACTGGTGTACGTGGGAAGTCAAAGCCCAGACCTCAATCCAATCGAAAATCTGTGGTCAGACTTAAAGATTGCTGTTCACAAGCGCAAACCATCCAACTTGAAGGAGCTGGAGCAGTTTTGCAATGAGGAATGGGCAAAAATCCCAGTGGTAAGATGTGGCAAGCTCATAGAGACTTATCCAAAGCGACTACGAGCTGTGATAGCCGCAAAAGCTGGCTCTACAAAGTATTGACTTTAGGGGGTAAATAGTTATGCACATTGACTTTTTCTGTTATTTTGTCCTATTTGTTGCTTGCTTAACAATTAAAAATAAAAAAAAAATCTTCAAAGTTATGGGCAAATCTGTAAATGAAATGATACAAATCCTCAAAGAATCCATGTTAATTCCAGGTTGTCAGGCAAAAAACACGAAAAATGCCAAGGGGGGCAGGGGGGGTGAAAATGCACTGTAATTGTGCGGTGTGAAATACACTCTATGTATGATTTTAAATTGGATCAGTCTGTCCCTTGCGAGAGACCAATTGTGAGAAGGGGTATGTCCACACCTCCGCCCAATCCTCTGTATCTATTGTAGGAAAGTCCTCGACCCATTTGGCCCTGAGGGTTCCAAGTTCCCTCCCCATATGATGTTTTTATTATTTTTTCACACAAATAGAACTTTCTTTCAGTGGTATTTAATCACTGTTGTTGTTTTTTACTTTTGCTAAATTAAAAAAAAACAAAAAACAAAAACACATTTTTCTTCGTTTCTGTTATAATATTGTGCAAATAAATAATCTTTCTTCATTAATTTAAACTAAAATGTATACTGCTACATTTCTTTGGTGAAAATAACCCAAATCAGTGTATATTATTTAGTCTATAGGCAAGTATTATAGTCCACAAACTATGGACATGAAACATATATGAAAATTGATCAGTCCTGATGTACCAATGGCCTATCTCATTTCTTGAGGCCCAAAAATGCCAGGACAGTACAAATTACAAATATCCCCCAAATGACCCTTTTTTTGGAAAGCAGACAGTCCAAGATATTTAGCAAGAGAAGAAGCATGGCGGGTTTTTTGTCAATTTATAAAAAAAATGTACATACTGTCACCAGTGCAGTGCAGCGTCATTCTATAACTGGTGTGGTGGTGATCAGGGAAACTGAGCGGTGACAATATGTAAAAAAAAAAAAAATGATAATTAAAACAAAAAAATAGAAACATTTTTAATTACAATTTTTTATTATTTCTTTTTACATTTTTTTTACATACAGTGATTAGAGCAATACAGTGTTACCACAGTGACACTGTACTTCTCTGGGGAGGTGATCAGGATTTTTTTTTTGCACACTAGGATTGTGCATTTTACAGTTAAAACCAATCACAGAGCTCATCAAAATAGTACACAATGAAAGGCCACAGTGATTACATGGTACCGGCAGTGGGCCAATACAGTAATCTGTCATCGGCCGTGTCCAGTGGACACGGCAGGTGACCGATCACACCGGAGCGCTGCCAGATTTTGTAAGGACTTCATATGATGTCCTTCCAGAACAACAGTGCTTTTGCCCGGCCGGGCAGGAAGGGGCTACAGGCTTCAGAACAAAGCTGACTTGATGGCATGACAGAATGGTCTAACAAACAGTTTTCCAGGATTATCGAACACTTGAATGAAAATCTAACCGTGTATAATCAACTTTAAACTACAAGTGAATGTACACATACTGTACATAGAAAAGATTAGTACCTGGACGATAAAAACAACAACATAAAAAAAAAACAAAAAACTGTTTTATTGTTACCCTAAAGGCTTACATTTTATCTTATGTAAAGATAATTACCCTAACATTACCTTTGGATTGTGAAAGAACTCATTGTGCAAGGCTACCATCAGAATATACTGTATGTACATACAGTATATATATATATATATATATATATATATATATATATATATATATATATATATATATATATATATATATGTATATATATATACATATATATATATATATATATATATATATATGTATATATATATATATATGTATATATATATATATGTATATATATATATATATATATATATATATATATATATATATATATATATATATATATATATATATATATAGTTATTTATTTATCTTTCTATCTATCTATATATCTATCTAGTTATTTATTTACTCACTATATAATGCAGCATCATAATATAAATGGTAAAAGCATATTATCTTTATTTACCATGCAATCATTTGGAATAAGGTGTGTAGTTATGGGCCATTATATTTGTTCACTCAAATAACCCTGACAATCTAATGGCAGTCTTACTGGTAGATATTATATTATTGATGGGCCACTAAAGATAGCCTATCATCCTAGTAGGACGATCTGTTACACATGTATTGTGAAATATCTCTTTGCTTATGCTTCTGAACAGCCAGACAAATCTATCAAATTGCCTAAAATGATATGGAATGATGATGGGATAATGACAGGGAGAAATCCTTTGTTGTGCATCTCTTCTTATGTTCCTTGAATGTTCCTATACTGTATGTCCAAAATAAAGAAGTTGATTATCGGCATGCTTTTAAAGCATTATGATCTATTTGAGCATTCAGCCTGAAATGTGATGCTTAACTATTGGAGAAGATTTTTTTTTTTTTGAATTATACAACAAAGACCTCAGCAATCACATGGTTCAGATGGGCTATGATTGGCACTGTCTGTACCATGTGATGACTGTAACCAATCACAGAGCTCATCAAAATAGTACACAATGAAAGGCCACAGTGATTACATGGTACCGGCAGTGGACCAATACAGTAATCTGTCATCGGCCGTGTCCAGTGGACACGGCAGGTGACCGATCACACCTGAGCGCTGCCAGATTTTGTAAGGACTTCATATGATGTCCTTCCAGAACAACAGTGCTTTTGCCCGGCCCGGCAGGAAGGGGCTACAGGCTTCAGAACAGAGCTGACTTGATGGCATGACAGAATGGTCTAACAAACAGTTTTCCAGGATTATCGAGCACTTGAATGAAAATCTAACCGTGTATAATCAACTTTAAACTACAAGTGAATGTACACATACTGTACATAGATAAGATTAGTACCTGGACGATAAAAACAACAACATAAAAAAAAAAAAAAAAACTGTTTTATTGTTACCCTAAAGGCTTACATTTTATCTTATGTAAAGATAATTACCCTAACATTACCTTTGGATTGTGAAAGAACTCATTGTGCAAAGCTACCATCAGAATATACTGTATGTACATACAGTATATATATATATATATATATATATATATATATATATATATATATATATATATAGTTATTTATTTATCTTTCTATCTATCTATATATCTATCTAGTTATTTATTTACTCACTATATAATGCAGCATCATAATATAAATGGTAAAAGCATATTATCTTTATTTACCATGCAATCATTTGGAATAAGGTGTGTAGTTATGGGCCATTATATTTGTTCACTCAAATAACCCTGACAATCTAATGGCAGTCTTACTGGTAGATATTATATTATTGATGGGCCACTAAAGATAGCCTATCATCCTAGTAGGACGATCTGTTACACATGTATTGTGAAATATCTCTTTGCTTATGCTTCTGAACAGCCAGACAAATCTATCAAATTGCCTAAAATGATATGGAATGATGATGGGATAATGACAGGGAGAAATCCTTTGTTGTGCATCTCTTCTTATGTTCCTTGAATGTTCCTATACTGTATGTCCAAAATAAAGAAGTTGATTATCGGCATGCTTTTAAAGCATTATGATCTATTTGAGCGTTCAGCCTGAAATGTGATGCTTAACTATTGGAGAAGATTTTTTTTTTTTGAATTATACAACAAAGACCTTGCTGTGCGTCGTTACAAGATCAGAGGACTAATGTATTAAGCTTTAATTAGTCATGCTGATTTTTTTCCACAAACCAGGACGTGGTGTTCCTTTTTTTATTTTTGGACTTTGCAAGTTTTGTTAGTTTTTACTTAAAACTTTTTGCATTTGTATTTATTTACTATGCAATGTGCAAAATGTGAATTTGTCTGCCAGTGATTATTTTTGGCTGGCAAAAGCTTTATTTAAGATGGACATTTCAGCTAGATTTTCTCTCAGGCCATAGTGAAAACAATGGTTTGTGTGAAGTTATGGAACCATTTGAGAATATTCTGATGGAGTTCAGCTGTCTCAGATGTTACCAGCCCCATGACGTTTTCAGAATTGTCCTGATAGGAAAATGTTGAACCTTACACTGAGCAAATTTTCCTGATGAGCCAGCTGAAATTCACACTGTGATTGGCCCTGTCAGCATCCTCCCACACAACATCCTTCAATCTGAAAATTGGAGAAGCCAGGCAGAATGCTGTCAGATGCAGCCACTGATGAGGTATTCTGACAGCAGCGGGTGCCGGTTGTTAAAATACAAAAGCTGGCAAGAGAGATTCGCCATCCACGCTGTTTAGTGTGGATGAGGGCTCAAGAATTATTACAGTGAATGGCCAGCTTTACACCACATGTGACAGCTAACAAGCTGACAAACACTTGAAGTAAAGCACCCGGAATAGGGCAGTAACCACTGAGCATGCTCCGAAACACCTCACTGCCCCCATCCTGACATCTCTTCCAGTGCTTGATTCTACAAGGCTTCCAGAACTGCGGTGGGCATCTTGTTCCCACGACCTTCTATTCCAGCAGCTGCTGGTCGACACAGAGACATGGAATATCATGCCAGATGCACCAAACTTATTGATGAGCCTGATTTACTACTACATTCTGTAAGTGTTTTTAACCATTATGTTACAAAAAAAGAAGAGCCTTTCTTTATATATCTTTCGTTCATTAGAGCCTGCTTCTCTCTTCAAGTGCTACCCTAGTGCCCCAGCTCTCAATTTAGATGACCCTATGAAATGACAGCTGCTTGAGGACCCTTCTAGCAGAAGTGCTATTTTTTAATCAAATAGTTTTTACATTCAAACAAATAATATATCAAGTTAATTCATTAAATATCAAGTAATTTAAAAAAAGGAAAAAACAAAACAAAAACACATAGACCATACAGACCTTGCACCTCTTGTATTAAAGTAACTTAACATATAATAATCAAAACATAATAGGAGCATAAATACAATTTACTCATCAAATTAAGCTCCCTTAATGTCAATCAACAGACTATGGTAGCTTCCTCTATGCAGCTTCAGATTATCTTTCTTTTACATATTAATTTCTTCTCTTCCTATCTACTCTACACCCTTCTACCTCAGCTCTTTACTCCCATCTATCTCCATTACCTTTGCTCCTCTCTACTAGATAAACCGTCATAAAATTCATTACTAGACTATCCACCATGACCATATTTTACCAAACCTTTGGAGTGTATCACTGTGCTTATACATTAATTCTTTTCTTTTATGTATATAGTTAAGTTTCTTAACCCATTGTTTATAGGTTGGAGGATCAGCAGTTGACCATTTTTGTAGGATAACTTTACTCGCTAAGTATAAAGATCTTATCCACATAGTGTACATCTCTACAGGTAGTTCTCCATCAGGTATTATTCCCAGTAGTGCAAGTTCGGATGTCCCTGTTATCTCAGTGGAGCATAGTAAGTTTAAGGTTATGAATATTTTTTCCCAGTAACGATGGAGCTTTGGACATCGCCAGAGCATGTAGAGAAGAGATCCATTAAATAGAGAGCATCGCGGGCATAACGGTGTTGTGTTTTTTCCGCAAGCATGGAGTTTTTGTGGGGTATATGAGCCCTATGTATAATGAAAAGCTGAAATAGCCTTTGAGATATCCTGGGAAGTGTTTCCAAGGCTGATGTAAAGTCCACCTCATCTAAATCTTCTATGTCACCTTGCCAACGAACAAAACTATTTTTATGTTTTTCAGTATTCTCTATTATTTGTAAGTTGGAATAAAGAACTCCTATTAATCCTCGTTTCGTGCAGGCGGCCAAGGTTGCCTTTGATAGTATTTTATGGTGTTCATACTGTAATTGGGTTTTTGAGCTTTGAATTTGTAATGCATGACGTATTTGGAGATATTGATATAAGTTATTTGTTAACTGATAACGGTCCTTTAATATATTAAAGGGACGTAAACCACCTCCTTCATATAACTGGTACAAAAATATTATGCCCACCTTTTTCCAATCTGAAAATTCCGAGAGTCTATTCAATTCATAGAGGTAAATGTTATCCCATATGGGCATATGTTTCGTATACCCTCTATGCTGAGTAATATTTTGCACTGCTTCCCATATCCTGTGGATCAAGTAGAAAGTAGGGAATCTTTTTTTATTATAGAAATGGTGAGCTACTATTAGTTAAACTAAAAGATATTTTTTTAAGTTGGGATGCTATTATCTTCTGTGTAGGGTCTTCCATGTCCACTACCTCCCAACCATGCCAATGTTGTAATTGTCATGCGATAAAGTATAATCTTGCATTTGGTATCGCAATTCTGCCCCTATCTATGGGCTGTTGTAATATTTCTAATCTAATTCTAGGTTTTTCCACCCTTCCACAAAAATCCCTAAAAACCGAATCAATAGTCCTAATTAATCATAACGTCAACCATATGGGACAATTATGCAAAACATATAGCACCTGGGGCATCCATACCATCTTCACCAAATTCGCTCTCCCCACCATAGACAGTGGAAATTTACTCCAAATTTTACTCTGTTGTCTAAATTATGCAATAAGAGGGAGTATATTCCTATCTGTATATTCTATAACATTCGGTGTAATTACCACTCCCAAATATTTAAATGATGTAACCAAGGCCAACTGGTGAGTCTGGCATGGATGTCCCACATGCACAGGATCCACAAATAGCATTACAGATTTATCCCAGTTGATATTGAATCCTGAGCAAGATCCATACAGGTCTATTAAGGACATAGCTGCAGACAGGGATGGGCCCGTATCCCCCAGAAACAATAGAGTATTCTCTGCATAGAGTGCTATCTTATCTTCACCTGTAGAGCTAAGAAATCCCACAATATTTGTAGAGGAGTGAATAGCCTCCGCCAGTGGTTCAATCGCCAGAGCAAAAATAAGCAGGGATAAAGGACATCCCTGCCTCGTCCCTCTGGACAGCGAAAAAGGGGCCGATACACATCCATTCATCTGTACCCTTGCACTTGGGGAATAATACAAAAGTTGTATCCATTTAAAAAATCTGGGGCCAAATCCATAGCGTTTTAAGCATTTCCACAGAAAGACCCACTCTATGCTGTTGAATGCTTTAGCCGCGTCGAGTGACATTATGACTGTATTTCCCATGTTATTTGTTGGAAGTTGTAAATTTAGAAATAGCCATCGGATATTATTTGCTGTGGATCTTTTAAGAATTAAGCCTGATTGATCACAATAGATTAGTTTTGAAATACATCTTGATAGTCTAGTCGCCAATGCCTTTGCCAACACCTTAATATCTGATGTTAACAAAGATATTGGACGATATGAATCTGGGTTACTTGGGTCCTTATCTGGTTTCAATAAAACAATAATTACTGCTTTATTCATAGAGGGGGTAGTGAACCAACCTCCATGGCATAATTGAAGACATCAGGCAGTTTAGGTAACAATATATCCCCATACTTTTTATATATTTCCCCTGGAAGGCCATCCCAGTCCTGGTGCTTTATTATTAGGTAGGTTGGATACTAAATTTCTTAGCTCATCCAATGTTAATGGGCCTTTCAAAGCTACCCTTTCATCATTTAAAATGCTTGGTAAATCAATAATGTCGAAGAATCTACCCAGGGACTCCTCCGAATAGGATACCCTACTCTTGTATAATGCCTAATAAAATTCCCTGAATACCTCCAATATCTCTGGAATCATGTCAACCCTCTTATTTGAGGATGATGATTGTAATTCAGTTATATATGATGCCGACCGTTGTGCTTTTACAATAGTTGCCAATAAATGTCCTGTCCCCTCTCCCTCCTCAAAGTATGGTTATTGTAGAAAAAAATCTTTTATTTTCTGCCTTTTTCTTAGCCACTGCTGCATTGTGCAGTTGGCTATGAAGCCATTCTTTTTTTGTATCATTATTTGGATTGGATATATATATTCTAGTAATCACAGAAGACTGTATCTGATCAAAGGTTGAGATGACCAACACCTTGGTTATGCTGTATCCAAGCAGAAAGCCAAAGTAGACTGCAGACAGATGAACAAAAGGTACTACCATTCATAAGAACTGACTGAAACATTTTGCACAGGCAAAGACAAGAAAAAAAAACAACTGCCAGGTGAAGTTACAAGCAAAACTCAACATATCTGTGCTACATACTGCATCTCAGAAAGTAGAAACAGCACAGCTGGCCCTATGAGGAGTATACTGGGACCAATGTAGAAGACTAACAACTACCAGTGGAGGGTAAACAGGATTCTTCCTATAGCCCCTCTAGAATCTGTTTTCCTTTCTGGTAAAATTAAAGTTATGGTTTACCATGTCCAGTCCAAAAGCAGAAGATTTACAAGGATATTGGTACAAATCAAAGAGCTGTGAAAAGAATTAGGTGAATGGAGGATGGGAAATGTGGTCCTGTAAGGATTTATTTAGGATAGAACTATAGCAATGATTATAAGTCACTGTGAGTGATGAAATAACAAAATCATAGGAAAAAAATATTTTAACACTCATGCCCATTTAAAGCATTTAGCAAACTCACAATCCAGACTTTTCCTTGTGATATGCACTGTGCTATAACTTATATGCCACTGTACTTTATACCATCCTCACTTGCGCTCTTTAGTAGATCTAGCCCAATTTTTACTTCAGTGACATTACCAGCGCATGCACGATTTGTTCCCCATCCACGGTATGCTCTGTGTGCTGTCTGTCAAGACATCCTCCTGCTGTGCCTTCGTCATCAGCACTCATGGCATTGCATTGCAATATTGCGAGAGTGCTGACTCTTGGCTAAATTCCTGAAGCACCCCATGTGACTCGCCATGTCACAGGGGGTGTTGACATAGGCCCACCATCCTCGGAACAAGCTGGGATTGAGTATACTGTATATGGCTGTGTTTCTATAGTAACTAAGAATGAAAATGAGGCTTGGCTAACTCCTAATGCGCATGTGTGAGATTATGGGCACTCATACTAGAATGAGGGCGAATTTATTGGGAAATAACATAGCGAAATGCATTATGAGTAGTTAACCTATTGCTCTTATGTTTATTTAGGATTATGGGGCCTATGTTTACTGCCGCTTTAATATATAGAGTAAGGGCTACAGGGGTTGATTTGCTAAAACTGGTGAGTGCAAAATCAGGTGTAGCCCTGGACAGAAACCAATCAGCATCCAGGTTTGTTTGTCAAAGCTTAATTGAATATTCTGAAGTTAGAAGCTGATTGGCCACCATACACAGCTGCACCAGATTTTGCACTCTCCAGTTTTAGTAAATCAAACCCAGTGTCCCTACTATAATGCTTCTAAGCACGCAATATATAAAACAGTAATAGAAGGGTACAGGAAATGTACATAATAACTCCTATTAGATACACATTAATCTTATTTGCAAGTACTGTATATACAGAAAGAGAATGTTGGATGGCACATTGTAGGTTACCATATTACCCAAAGAAAGACAAGAGGGACTGAGGTTTCAAAATGTTGATGTTTTGAGGTTAAACTCCTTACTCAGGAGATCTAAGTTGCTATTACCCCTATCCCCCCTTAAATAAGTCACAGATTCCCACAGGCTGGCCCAAATAGTGCCTTGTGTTGCCAAAAACGTGTCACCAGAGTGTATAGGAAATATGCATAGGACAAATTCAGAGGCTGCAAACCCCACGGTGGAGAACAGCACAGATGCAAGAGACCCTAGGCATCACAGAGTACAATAAACAATATAAACATAAGGAAGGACACAGAAGGTTGGATCAGTGAGTGGGAGTGAGCAGCATCGGCAGGGAATATGGAGGCACTCTGCAGCACTAAAATGAGAATAAAAGTGGAGAAATATTACAAAATGGTACAATACATTGTAAAAGAACAATAATATGTAGGCAAGTATTTTTCATTCACAGCAGATCACATTCAATATCAAGACTCCTAAGGCAAAGGGTATCAAGTATTAGATCCAAAAGAACTCTAGGAAAGCTTAACTGATAAATTTCTGCATCTCTGGGCCCTGCCTAGATCACTTGAGTGAATTATAGAACACCCCTCCCCATTTTTTGGAGGTGAGGAAAGGGGGAATTATTCTGTCACTTCCCGTGCCGTGGTGACAATGCTGCTCCTCCATAGTTACAGTATAGTGAGTGAGTGTTTTCACTCTAGGACAGGAAGCGTGTTACTGTAGGATCAATGATAAACTATAATATGTTAAATCATTGTTCATGAATGTCACATTAATACCCCCCCCCCCACACACACACACACACACATTTCACTAAACCTAACCTTAAGCCAGATTAACCACTTCAATACAGAGCACTTATACACCTTCTTGCCCAGACCAATTTTCAGCTTTCAACGCTGTCGCAGTTTGAATGACAATTGCGCGGTCATCCAACACTGTACCCAAACTATATTTTTATAATTTTGTTCCCACAAATAGAGCTTTCTTTTGGTGGTATTTGATCACCTCTTTTTTTTATTTATATTTTTTGCTAAACAAATAAAAAAAGACCGAAAAAAATAAAAGTTTTGCTTTTGTTTCTTTTAAAAAAAATTGTAAATAAGTACTTTTTCTCTTTCACTGATGGGCACTGATAAGGCAGCACTGACAGGCATTGATACGGCAGCACTGATGAGGTGGCACCAATGAGCGGGCACTGACGATGGGCACTGATATGCAGCACTGATGGGCAATGGTAGGCGGCACTGATGGGTGGCACTGATATGCAGCACTGATGGGCATTGATAGGCGGCACTGATGGGCACTCATGGGTGGCACTGGGTGGCACTGTTTGGCACTGATGGGCACTGATAAGCGACACTGATGGGCACTGAAAGGCGGCACTGCTGGGCACTGATAGGGTGGTACTGATAGGCGGCACTGATGGGCACTGATAGGCGGCACTGATGGGCACTGATAGGTGGCACTGCTGGGCACTGATGGGCACTGATACGTGGCACTGATGGGCACTGATACGCAGCACTGATATGAGGCACTGATAGGCATCCCTGGTGGCACTGGCAGTGGTAGGCATTGGAGTGGGCACTGATTGGCAGATACCTGGGCACAGATTGGCAGCTGCCTGGGCACATATTGGTATTTCCCTGGGGGTCTAGGGGGCATATCTGGTGGTCCAGTGTGGTGGCCATCCTTGTGGTCCTGGGTGGCTTCCCTGGTGGTCCTGGGTGTAATCCGAGGGGGGGCTGTGCTGATAAACAATCAGCACAGACCCCCCCTGTCAGGAGAGTAGCTGATCGGCTCTCCTCTACTCGCGTCTGTCAGACGCGAGTGAGGAAAAGCTGATCACCGGCTCTTCCTATTTACATTGTGATCAGCCGTGATTGGACACGGCTGATCACGTGGTAAAGAGTCTCCATCAGAGACTCTTTACCTAGATCGGAGTTGCGGCATGTCATACTGACAAACCGCAACAACGATCGCCGCGATGCACGCCCCCGGGGGTGCGCAGCGGCTCAGTATCCTGATCGTGTCATATGACGTCCAGTCAGGATATTGAAACCACTTTGCTGCCGTCATTTTGCTATACGGCGGGTGGCAAGTGGTTAATCCTTAGCATTTAACTTTATTTTTGCAATTCCTTTATTTGATCAAAAGTTGCATTACACACACCAAGGCAGGGGTAATGCAAGATACAATGACCTAATTATGCTGGTAACATAAACATCATCAGAACGACAAAGGCAGCTCAACAAATCGGAGCATTGGCTCTCAGTGCTGTCAATCAAAGCCAGTAATGACGGAGCGGGGGCGTGGCCAAGTCCCGCTGTCTGTGTCAATGGATGCAGCAGAGGGACTTGGGTGCAAGCACACACAAGTGCCCCTATGGGTAGCGGCTTCCCATGAGTGCACTGGCCAGAGAGGAGGGGCCAGGAGCGCTGCCGGGGGACCCGAAAAGAGGAAGTTCCATTGCACAGAGTAGTTAAGTATAGACATGTTTGTTATTTATTTATTTATTTCTTAACTGTACCTTTACAATCATTTTAAGATCTTGGTGTTAAATCGGCAAGGTCTGCAAAATTGCATACCCCATTATCTAGTATCATAAATGTTATAAAATAAATCTCAAGTATACAATAAGGGGCAGGTATACTAATGGAAAGTTATAGAATTATCATGAGTGGCCTAACACTTTAGGCTCATATACAGATTACTTTTCTGACAGTATGATTTTTTGGTGCACACTGAAAGTACACTCCCAGCACAGTGATAGAGCTGTCATAGGCACCTCTTGGTCTCTAGTAATTGATACATAATCGGCACAGCCACCCGTTTGTGTGACCACTGTGACAACCAGCCACAGTGGTCACGTGATCAGAAAGTCGGGTCCCCCAGGTGTAAAGACAGATATATAGTGGGGTTGAGACTGGCAGGTGGGTGTTAGAGAGTGTGTAAACCCTGACAATTAACTTTACCATTAAATGCAGTATGTTACATCTATTCGGTAAGTGCAAAAACACCTGTTGATCTTGCTGGAAATCCAGTATAATCCAGTAAAAGATCCTATGCACTCTGCAGTGTTATCTCAAGCAGTGTTGACAGCCCTGCCCAGTTCACCTGTGAACTTCAGAACACCACCATTTATGGTATGAGGATTTGGAGAGGGGGAAAGTTTTCTGTAGTCCTAACATACTTTCTGTCCCAGGGTGACAATGCTGGTCCCTCATAGATACAGTACAGTGAATGAGTGTTGTAATTCTAGGACAGGAATTCTGTTAGTGCAGGACCATCAAGCTGGTAAAGAAAAACGCTTGAAAATATAAAAAAAAAAAACATTCAGATACACTTTAAGCAAAACAATAGCAATAAGCAAAATGACAATATTACATTTGCCTGGTCTATTTTTTTATGTATTAATTAAATGCACCTTATACCACTCACTGCATAAGACTGACAGCCTAGCTATTAAAATGAACCTAGTATAGTTAAGAAGGAACAGGATTCCTGTCAATGTGGGATTAAAGTTCATAGATTGTCACATATAATACAGGCAACTTTATAAGCATAAAAAATGTGTTATCAAGTTACCTGTGGCCATAAGGAAAGATCATCACACCCACACATTACTTAAGGGCACTTGTGATGCAGAGAAATGTTCAGTGGAAAAGGGATATGTCACTAGTTTGTGACAATGGCATCAGTAATAAATTCCCCCTCAGCAAGGATCAATTGCTGACACTAAATGGGCACACAACATGGTAGAAAGCTTTGCATAATGGTGCATTTCAGCTACCGCAACAAAATCTTGAAACATACTGTCTACATACAAGGTTCACTAAGCTATTAATAAGCATTTGTTGATGGTTCTGATTTAAATAAGCTCTGCTGGACTCTAGAGGCTCTGCAAATCCTAGCATATCCTGCCAGATAAAGTCTGTAATATATAATCCTGGAGTGTCTGCTGGTACATATAGTTCTGCAAAGGCAGCGCTTGACTCTAGTGGTACGTTGGAGACTATGTATTATACAAATTTAAACCAAAGCACAATTACTTTGCAGCATCCTTTTAAAAAAGGAGCTCACATTGATCTACTGTGACTTAATATCTGAAACATTACAGTATGAATACTCATTAAGAACAGCAGTTGATCTGGCTTCAGAATAGAATTACCCTTGCTTTCACAAATGCTAGCCATAGATGAATCCGTTTTTTTCCTTGCAGAATACACTGATCAGCGCTACAGTCTATATAGCCTGCTGTGCTGATCGACCAGAAATTTTGCAACAAGGCAGTTGAACAGAAGTCGATCAGCAGATCAACCACACGAGCCATATATGGATCAAAATTTGTCCAGTTCCTGCTGAACCGACCAAATTTCGATCCACATATGGCCAGCTAAAGCGATGCTATCTCCAGAACTTTCGACTGGTCAAGTCAGTAGAGCAGCCCATAAATTAGTCATTTTTGTTGAATGAAAAACCCAACAGGGTGGTTGTACGGAAGTCAATTGATCGACTTCTGTACAACCAGGGTGTCCATACATGGATCGAAATTTGGCCAGTTCCTGCTGTACTGGCTGAATTTTGATCCATATATGGCTGACTTAAGGTTGTTGCAAGCTGTCACCACTGTAAATCTGGGTTTGAGCATTTTTTCAAATGTATTTTATATTGTTGAGCATTGTTACTGTAACAGAGTGTATAATATTTGAGATTACTATTTACATTTTAGTAATAGTTATTTAGTTTTAGTATGAATTCATAGGGGCAGTATGGGCGACCACAAATCTCTACACCATAATTACTCTATCTATTGTACCTATTTCTTGGTATAAAATACAATAACAGTTTTTTGAATATATTATTTTGTATGATCCTGTTCATCAGTGTACATTTTATATTTCTATCTTATAATAATTCTTCCACAGTTACAGTTTTACAGTGATAATTTTTCAACACTGCATTCTAGAAGCTTTCATAGCATGCAATTCAAAGAAGGATTACCTTATTTCTCTTTATCCAGGCAGACAGTATACCTGGAGATAAGAATATGAAACCATCTCCTTCTGAAAGAGATTTATGGAAAAAGTATAACAGTGGCAGATACGTATAGATAAAAGTATATTCAAATCATTCATACGGCTCCTTGGGTTGATGCAGAGGACAATTTGAAGCTGATTAAGACGTTACTGGATAAACAGCTAGTGTTTATCAACAGCATGGTAAGATTTTTAATGGAAGTCAACAAAGATTTGAGATATCCAACATTATACATACAAAAACAATCTAAATATAAAGAATTGGAGATATTATTCAAATTATATAATCCTATGATCATTCTGATAATGGTAAAATGTTCATGTTGAATCTTGTGTGAACTATAGTCAGCGTAAGCTGTGCACATTTCACGTTTTTGCCTTTTTTGAATTGTATGAAAAGTGAGTGCCTCTCTAATCTTTAACCACCTCAATAAAGGGCACTTACACCCCCTTCCTGCCCAGGCCATTTTTCAGCTTTCAGCACTGTTACACTTTGAATGACAATTGTGTGGTCATACAACACTGTAACCATGTGAAATTGTTATAATTTTCTTCACACAAATAGAGCTTTCTTTTGGTGGTATTTAATCACTCCTGGGTTTTTTTATTTTTTCCTAAAAAAAAAAAAAAAAAAAAAAAGACCAAAAATGTTGAGAACAAAAAAAAAGCTTTTCCTAGTTTCTGTCAGTAAATTTTGTAAATACGTAATTTTTCTCCTTCACTGATGGGCGCTGATGAGGCAGCACTGATGGACACTGATGGGCTGCACTGATGGGCACTGATAAGGTGGCACTTATGGGCACTGATGAGGTGGCACTTATAGGCACTGATTAGGTGGTACTGATGAGGAGGCACGAATATGCCGCACTTATGGGCACTGATAGGTGGCACTGATATGTGGCACTGATGAGCACTGATGGGTGACACTGGTGGGCACTGGGCACAGATAGGCGGCACTGGTGGGCACAGATAGGCAGCACTGGTGGGCACAGATAGGCGATGTGGATAGGCAGCACTGATGGGCTGCACTGATGGGCACTGATGGGCATTGATGAGTGGCTTTGATGGGCAGCAGTGATGAGCATTGATGGGCAGCAGTGATGGGCATTGATGGGCAGCACTGATAGCCAGCACTGACTGGCATTTCTAATGGCCACTAATTACTGGCACTTGTGGGCACTGATTGCTGGCACTTGTGGGCACAGATTGGTGGAAATTGTGGGCACTGGTTTGCACTGATTGCTGGCAGTGGTGGGCAATCATTCCTGGCACTGGTGGGCACTTAATTGTAATCAGGGCACTGATGATCAGTGCCCTGATTACATACCTAGCTGTCCCCTGTGAGGAGATGCCACTGATTGGCTCTCCTCTCCTCACACTTTGTCAGTGTGAGGCGAGGAGCAACGATTACAACATCTCCGTGATTACATGTGACCGGCTGTGATTGGACACAGCCGATCACATGGTTAAAGAGCCAACATGGCACGGCACCAATCGCCGCACTGCGCACCCCCGGGTGCGTGTGAGAGCAGTCCTTCTGGGAGGTCGTCATATGATGACCACCCAGAATGAGAGCCACACCGCCCAGCTGTCATTTCACCGGGGGGGGGGGGTGACAAGTGGTTAAAGGATAAATATAGTATGCTTAACAATGCTTTTTAAAATAGATATGTAAAGGATATCAGTTGGATATACAGTAGGAGTAGTTATATAATGGACATGATCTTAAAGTGCACACTCTCAGGTTTAATTTGAGGGTATGTACATCCAAATCGGAAGAAGGGTTTAGAAATTACAGCTTTTAAAAATAACCACGGCCCCTTTTTTTAAGGGACCAAAATTAATTGGACAGTTGAATCAAAAACTGTTTCATGGTCAGGTGTGGGCTATTCCTTCGTTATTTCTTCATCAATTAGGCAGGTAAAAGGTCGGGAGTGGATTCTAAGTGCGGTATTTGCATTTGGAATCAAGTGGTGGATGATCACAGGATCCTATCTATGGTAAAGAAAAACCCATTCACAATATCCAGACAAGTGAAGGACACTCTCCAGGAGGTGGACGTATCATTGTCAAAGTCTACAATCAAGATAAGACTTCACGAGAGGAAATTCAGAGGGTTCACCACAAGGTGCAAACCATTCACAAGCCTGAAGAATAGAAAAGCCAGACTAGATTTTGCCAAAAAACATCTAAAAAAGCCAGACCCATTCTGGAAAAGCATTCTATGGATGGATGAAACTTATGCCACGTACACACAATCGGATTTTCCGACGAGAAATGTTTGATGTGAGCTTGTTGTCGGAAAGTCCGACCGTGTGTATGCTCCATCGAACATTTGCTGTTGGAATTTCCACACACAAATGTTTGAGAGCAGGTTCTCAAATTTTCCGCCAACAAAACTTTGTTGTCAGAAAGTCTGATCGTGTGTACACAAGTCCGCGCACAAAAGTTCACGCATCAGAATCAAGTATGAGACAGAAGTGCTCAGTCTTGTAAAACTAACGTTCGTAATGGAGATAGCACATTCATTACGCTGCAAATTTTGAAATCTTGCAATGCAGCGCATTCTCTTCTTATTTATAATGCTAGAATAATGAAGTTTCTTTGCTGCTGATATTTACACAGAGTTCTGACAAACAGATTTTTTATTATTTCTCGTGATCTCATGAATAATGTTTGTTTTTGCTGGGATTTATTTTATCAAGATCTCCAGAATAATCTTTTTTTTAAATTTTTTATAGTGATCTTTTTTTTTTATTTCTCCAAATCTCCAGAATAATCTTTTTTTTTTTTTTTTTTTTTTTATAGTGATCTCCATAATATTTTTTGTCGTTTTGTGTGTCAAGTTAGCACAACACCATTATTATCTTGTATTTTTTACCTCAAAGAGGTTGGTTGGTGTTGGTGTCCCTTGCTATTTTGACATTGTATTTTTTAAATGTGCCTGCCTACTCACAAACAAACTGTCCTTTTTGAAGTAAAACACATAGCCAAGTATTTGTCAAAACAAAAATTTAAAATGTATTAGGGGTCATAAAAAATAAAGAGGAAGGCAACGCTGGAGAAACAGTTGGAATTGGTGATGCCTTTGTAGCCCAGGGCAGACATCAATTATTTGACAGGCAAAATTGGTAACCTGAGGAGTCTATTTAATAGGAAGCACAATCCAGTCCAGGACCCTGAGAGATCGGGAACAGCAGCAGATGACGTATATGTCCTCAGGCTGTGCTCTTACAACAGCCTGTATCTTTTGCTAGACCACACCAAACCCAGGCCATCACTCTCAACACTTCCTTCCACGCTTCCTTCCAGGCTGCTGTGGTGGGTTGGGTGGCTGTGGTGTTGGATGTGTTGCTGGAGGTGGTGGAGGAGTAGTATGGTCCAACTGATACAGGTGTCTTTTAGTTGTGAGTTGGCCCCTCATCCCCTTGTTTAGGGCCTGAAGTATTATCTCCTCACAGATGAGGCATTGGCCATCCTCCATTTGTTCCAGTTTACTGGCTGTCAGACAGCCATATGACTTGGGGCCACCAGGGGTTGTTATGAGGAACGCAGAAGCCTGCCGAATCAAAGCAGTCGCTAACTCCTCCAGGTTCCTCACCTTCCTGGTCCTTTTAGTTGGAAGGCGGAGGGGAGGAACCTGGGATTCGGTCAGGCTTCTTTCCATGGCCACCTCCTGGCTGACACTTTCCTGTGTATGAAAATGGCACATAGTTTTAGTTTTTTGGTTATCAATCACACACAATTTTGAGCTCATGACTGTTGCAAATTGAATGTTAACAAATAGAAAAAACTATCATTCTGAACCCAGCATTTTTCATTCTTGTCCCAATCATTTTTGGCTACTATTGTCTATTAATATGTAAACCTCTTTGTTAAACCAGAAATTAGTGATCATTAAAAACATCTAGTTAACATCATTACATTTTTGACAAGAAATATGTTGAACAATGCTATACCTGGCTCAAGCTGGGCTCTACCACGTCTTCCTGGGTGGAAGGCCCAGGTTGTACTTCTGAAGCCTCATCTGATGTGGAAGGAAGTGAGGAAGGAAGTGTGGGAGGAAGTGTTGATAGCGATGACCTGGGTTCACTAGGGTCTGACAATAAATGCAGTCTGTCTTAGTACCACAGCCTGGGGACATAAACGTCATCTGCTGCTGCTCCTGATTTCATAGAATCCTGGATCTTCTTGAGCTCCCTATTATATGTGCTCCTCAGGCCACCAATTTTGGCCTTCAAATAGGTGATGTCTGCCGCGGGAGTCACCGGCTTCACTAATTCCAACAGTTGCTCCAGCCCTGCATTCCTCTTCAGCTTGTTGGAGTAGTCCCTGTTTTTGACTTGCCAGAGACATGGCAGCTCCCTGTACCTGTCTATGAAGTTTGACAGGAAGTCGGGGTCTGTAAATGTATCCATTTTCTCTGCAAGACACAACACAAGACAAACCCTAATGTCAGGCTAAACTCTCCTAATCTTGTCCCAATATAGGCCTCAATCTATAAGCAGTATAGGCCATTAACCACTGATGCCCCAAGTTAAAATTGTACCTTCATTTGCACGATCAGCGCTTATGCTACTCCGTCCTCCGCTCACAGATCATACATACGACGCACGCATGTAATGCTTTATATACACTATAAATGCGTGAAACTCCACCCCTGACCTTCTTTCTAGTATATTCCCCCCCCTTCTCTTTCGGCGCAGTGGGAGAGCACATGGCGGAGACACACCAGGTGTGTGCAGATTGCAGCAACAAGGAGGACAGCCCGGAGCAAGGCAGTTCCTGATCCAGAAGGAGATATAAGGCCTCAAATATGTCCTTTGTAGAGATGGTGGAGATGGTGGACATCTTGAAGAGGGCCAACTATGATGGTAAGTATGGGCCTTACCCAAACCCAAATGTGAGAAAGGCCAAGATCATGACTAAAGTTGTGAGAAGTCTGCACAGAAATTTTGGGGTACGAAAATCGAAGGAGCAATTGAGGAAACGCTGGTCAGACCTGAAATTGAGGGACCACGATCAGTACAGAAGGATCAGGAAACTGCTTCTAAAAAGTAAGTATTTGTCCTGTGTTCCTGTTATTATTACTTGCATGCTGCTCCATGTGCTTTTCTTTACTGTTGTACAGTTTAAAATGGTAAGTTTGAGGTTGGTGGGCACAGTAATCGTTCGTATTAGACATCGTTCGTTCGACCACTAATATGACGTTTTTAACAGATGCAGGTTAACTACATTTGTTCATGCCTATTAGTATGAAAAGAAGTTTAGTACATTGTTGTCTAGATGTGTTTGTAACTATAATGAAATGCAAACTTGATTCAGTGTAAGGAGAGGACACTCAGCAGCTGTTTATACATCTGGTCGCAGGAGCACTAGTGTGGGATACCATAACAACCTTTTTATGGTGTCCCACACAGGTGCTCCAGTGGATAGTAGGGGTCTCTCCCTGTGTGAAACTTTAAGGCCCCTTTCACACTGGGGCGGTTTGCAGGCGGTATTGCGCTAAAAATACCGCCTGCAAACCGCCCCTAAACAGCCTCCGCTGTTTGTTCAGTGTGAAAGCCCTCGGGCTTTCACACTGAAGAGGTGCTTGGCAGGATGGTGAAAAAAGTCCTGCAAACCGCTTCTTTGGATCGGTGAAGGAGCGGTGTATTCACCGCTCCTAAACCGCTCCTGCCCATTGAAATCAATGGGACAGCGCGGCTATACCGCGGCAATACCGCGGCTATAGCCGCGCTGTACAAGGGATTTTAACCCTTTTTCGGCCGCCAGTGGGGGTTAAAACCGCACCGCTAGCGGCCGAATACCGCTGCAAGAACGACGGTACAGCAGCGCTAAAAATAGAGCTGTTGTACCGCCGACGCCCCCACCGCCCCAGTGTGAAAGGGGCCTAACAAAACAGGTAAGTATTCTAGCTTTGGAAAGGGAAAAAATCATGTCTTCAGCTTGGAACTCTGCCAAAACAGACAATTGGACAACACTTCCAAGCAATGTTTCATATTCCTATTTCTTGCCTTAAATATCTGTGTGCTAAGTATACCTTTTTTGTATTCATATAGGGGAGAAAAGAATCGGGACATCTGAGGACACCAGGAACCCCACATCTCCTGAAGAAGGTGAAATCCCCACACACCATGAAGATGTGGATTCCGAGGTTCAGGAAGTGGGCAAAATAGTGACCACAACAGGTCAGTGTCTGAGACCACAGCTTCAGGTAATAGATGTATGCCTGCATATTTATAATAAATGGTGTGTATTTTTTTTCTGGTGATGTGGATGTTGTTGAGGTAGAAACTTACTTCAACAGTGCAAGTGCACAAATCCTGATCAGCGAAATAATGGTGTGCAATCGTGAATTAGAGAAGGTCAAGGAAAACATCAATGATGTTAAAAAAAGACTCACCAACATCATTGATGTTTTAGCCAAAATCTAACCAAAAAAAAAATTCAATGTCGTTATTTTTTAAGTTTTTATATACATTTTTAAAGTAATTTGAAAGCGAAATTTTGAAGATGCACACAGTCAACATGTGCTATCAGCCATCATGGGATATCAATGTACGTGTTTTGTGGGCGCAACCCCTTCCTCTCATCTACTTTAGTTGCAAGGAAGGGGTAGCACCCACAAAACGCGTACATTGATATCCCATGATGGCAGATAGCACATGTTGACACACTGTGTGTCTTTTCCCTACATCTATCAAAATAGATGTAGGGAAAAGACACACATTTTAGGCATGGGATCAGGATGGAAATAGGTGATGTCTGCCGCGGGAGTCACCGGCTTCACTAATTCCAACAGTTGCTCCAGCCCTGCATTCCTCTTCAGCTTGTTGGAGTAGTCCCTGTTTTTGACTTGCCAGAGACATGGCAGCTCCCTGTACCTGTCTATGAAGTTTGACAGGAAGTCGGGGTCTGTAAATGTATCCATTTTCTCTGCAAGACACAACACAAGACAAACCCTAATGTCAGGCTAAACTCTCCTAATCTTGTCCCAATATAGGCCTCAATCTATAAGCAGTATAGGCCATTAACCACTGATGCCCCAAGTTAAAATTGTACCTTCATTTGCACGATCAGCGCTTATGCTACTCCGTCCTCCGCTCACAGATCATACATACGACGCACGCATGTAATGCTTTATATACACTATAAATGCGTGAAACTCCACCCCTGACCTTCTTTCTAGTATATTCCCCCCCCTTCTCTTTCGGCGCAGTGGGAGAGCACATGGCGGAGACACACCAGGTGTGTGCAGATTGCAGCAACAAGGAGGACAGCCCGGAGCAAGGCAGTTCCTGATCCAGAAGGAGATATAAGGCCTCAAATATGTCCTTTGTAGAGATGGTGGAGATGGTGGACATCTTGAAGAGGGCCAACTATGATGGGAAGTATGGGCCTTACCCAAACCCAAATGTGAGAAAGGCCAAGATCATGACTAAAGTTGTGAGAAGTCTGCACAGAAATTTTGGGGTACGACAATCGAAGGAGCAATTGAGGAAACGCTGGTCAGACCTGAAATTGAGGGACCACGATCAGTACAGAAGGATCAGGAAACTGCTTCTAAAAAGTAAGTATTTGTCCTGTGTTCCTGTTATTATTACTTGCATGCTGCTCCATGTGCTTTTCTTTACTGTTGTACAGTTTAAAATGGTAAGTTTGAGGTTGGTGGGCACAGTAATCGTTCGTATTAGACATCGTTCGTTCGACCACTAATATGACGTTTTTAACAGATGCAGGTTAACTACATTTGTTCATGCCTATTAGTATGAAAAGAAGTTTAGTACATTGTTGTCTAGATGTGTTTGTAACTATAATGAAATGCAAACTTGATTCAGTGTAAGGAGAGGACACTCAGCAGCTGTTTATACATCTGGTCGCAGGAGCACTAGTGTGGGATACCATAACAACCTTTTTATGGTGTCCCACACAGGTGCTCCAGTGGATAGTAGGGGTCTCTCCCTGTGTGAAACTTTAAGGCCCCTTTCACACTGGGGCGGTTTGCAGGCGGTATTGCGCTAAAAATACCGCCTGCAAACCGCCCCTAAACAGCCTCCGCTGTTTGTTCAGTGTGAAAGCCCGAGGGCTTTCACACTGAAGAGGTGCTTGGCAGGACGGTGAAAAAAGTCCTGCAAACCGCTTCTTTGGATCGGTGAAGGAGCGGTGTATTCACCGCTCCTAAACCGCTCCTGTCCATTGAAATCAATGGGACAGCGCGGCTATACCGCGGCAATACCGCGGCTATAGCCGCGCTGTACGAGGGATTTTAACCCTTTTTCGGCCGCCAGTGGGGGTTAAAACCGCACCGCTAGCGGCCGAATACCGCTGCAAGAACGACGGTACAGCAGCGCTAAAAATAGAGCTGTTGTACCGCCGACGCCCCCACCGCCCCAGTGTGAAAGGGGCCTAACAAAACAGGTAAGTATTCTAGCTTTGGAAAGGGAAAAAATCATGTCTTCAGCTTGGAACTCTGCCAAAACAGACAATTGGACAACACTTCCAAGCAATGTTTCATATTCCTATTTCTTGCCTTAAATATCTGTGTGCTAAGTATACCTTTTTTGTATTCATATAGGGGAGAAAAGAATCGGGACATCTGAGGACACCAGGAACCCCACATCTCCTGAAGAAGGTGAAATCCCCACACACCATGAAGATGTGGATTCCGAGGTTCAGGAAGTGGGCAAAATAGTGACCACAACAGGTCAGTGTCTGAGACCACAGCTTCAGGTAATAGATGTATGCCTGCATATTTATAATAAATGGTGTGTATTTTTTTTCTGGTGATGTGGATGTTGTTGAGGTAGAAACTTACTTCAACAGTGCAAGTGCACAAATCCTGATCAGCGAAATAATGGTGTGCAATCGTGAATTAGAGAAGGTCAAGGAAAACATCAATGATGTTAAAAAAAGACTCACCAACATCATTGATGTTTTAGCCAAAATCTAACCAAAAAAAAAATTCAATGTCGTTATTTTTTAAGTTTTTATATACATTTTTAAAGTAATTTGAAAGCGAAATTTTGAAGATGCACACAGTCAACATGTGCTATCAGCCATCATGGGATATCAATGTACGTGTTTTGTGGGTGCAACCCCTTCCTCTCATCTACTTTAGTTGCAAGGAAGGGGTAGCACCCACAAAACGCGTACATTGATATCCCATGATGGCAGATAGCACATGTTGACACACTGTGTGTCTTTTCCCTACATCTATCAAAATAGATGTAGGGAAAAGACACACATTTTAGGCATGGGATCATGATGGAAATCCACATTTTCGAGTCCCAATTTGTGTGCATCTTCAACATTTTTACAGGGGTGACATCATACCATCTGATGAAGGCAAAATCAACAAAGTTTTGACATACTAATGTCTCATATTGCCTTCACATTATTAAAGTTTTAAGTTCCTGAGTTGTGGATGTGTATGTTATGGTTTTAAACATGCCTGTTTAGCCACAAAAAAGCTATTATCACACATACATTATTATACACCAAACAAAGATGTTGGTTTGTTAAAAAACCCTTTTATAACGCACATGTGAATGTGCTTGGAGTAAAATATTTTATACTCAACAATGTGTGGCTTCTTCTTTCAATGCTCAATACCAGTTTTTGGAGTAAGTTGGTGTAGTCACAGTGACAATGGGGGTTATTTACTAAAGGCAAATCCACTTTGCACTACAAGTGCACTTTCAGTGCAGTTTCAGTGTACTTTCAAGTGCACTTGCAGTGCACTTGTAGTGCAAAGTGGATTTGCCTTTAGTAAATAACCCCCACAGTGCTCTAAAATTTGCCCCAATAAGGCCAATTTAGGGACTCCAAACAATTAATTCATGGAGATGAAAAGGATGATTATTTTTATCATTAATGCATTACATACATTAACAACAAAAACATTGTGTGTGTGTAGCACACCCATAGCACAACATAATAGTTAGCTGAAGAAGAGATTGTCACCTCATGTATCAAATGAGTTACATTTGCACTATTGAAGAAAATGCACAAAAAAAGGCCATTGGAGAACCTAGGAGACAGATAAAAGGGGCGGCACAGGGGTGTAGTGGGTAGCACTCACACCGCAAAGTATTCCACATAGCTTTGCCATACTTCTAGGGCGCTTTGGGGGGGCAAGCTAGGATGGCCAGCTTCATGTGCCATCATGTTTGAGTCCAGTGAACCGGCCTCAGTTGCAGCTGAGGCCACATAGTTGGCTGCATTTTTCGTAAAAAGTTGTGCAAAATGCAGCAGGAAAGAACAATGTGGTTCAGTTTATATTCCACCATATTGATTGCAGTAAGGAATAGGCGAAACCGGCTGGCCAATATGCCAAAGGCATTTTCAACCACTCTTTCGGTAATTAAAAACCCTCTGGTCTGGGGTGAGGGTCCTCATAGGGAATGGCCGCATAAGATGGTCCCCCAGGGCAAATGCCTCATCTGCGACAAAGATGAATGGGAGGCCCACCACCTTGTCTTCTGGAGGTGGCAAGCCCAAGCTGCCATTCTGGAGCCGTCTGAAGAACTCCGTCTGGGTGAGGACTCCACCATCCGACATCCGGCCATTCTTCCACACGTCCACATAGACAAATTCATAAGTCGCCAACACCACCGCCAACAACACGATGCTACTATACTCCTTATAGTTATAATAGTACGACCCCGAGTTGGGGGGTGGGACGATGTGGACATGTTTCCCATCTATTGCCCCACTGTAATTGGGAAAGTCTCACTGCTGACCAAATTGGGAGGCCACAGTCAGCCATTCCTGTGGGTTAGAAGGAAACTGTGGAGTCAAACAAAAAAAAACAATTAGTACTTTTGCACATAACGTTGCAAGCAGATTAGACACAAACATTCTTGGCCAACATAAGTAGAACATTTATTGAATGAGTATTTAAAGTCAAAAGGTACATTTATCAGATTCCTCACCCCCTCTGATGGCTCATTGTAAAAATTTTATGGTGGGGGGTAGATGTTTTGGACAGGTAAACATCTCCACTTCATTGAGAGCTGAATGCATAAATAATGTGTATTACTTTGGCCAGCCCCTTCTTACTTACACTGTTGGCAGCCCACTAGACATATGTAAGAAGTGTCATAATCCAAAAATATGAATACACACTGTCCAAATTGAAGCACAGTTTTAACATTCTGCAATTACCTATCAAGATAATAGGAGAACAAAACTTTAGACAGTCCCATTTGAAAGTATTCAGGCAGGCCCTTGCACTACATGCTTTGATGAATTCTTCCATAAATATAACTAGGCAAGGTGTGTATGGGCCCAACATAGCATGCTGGGGAGGTTAGTGAATGCAAATATGCATGAAGTACAAAAAAGGAGCATTAAAAGCTTCCAGCTTGCATGAGGACAAAGAGGACATTCACAGCATATTACAATCATGGTAATTGGGGAATGATTAAATAAATACTGTACAATACATTAGCAAACATTAAATACATAGAATGTGATGTTAAAGGATAAAACTTAATATAGTCCTTCTGCAGGACCTGAATGATGGCAGAACAGGTCCCTGGAATAATGATTCCCAGAGCCTGGGGGGAGATCCCAGTTGTGAACTTAATATCCTGGAGACTTCTCCCCATCGCCAAGTACCGCAACGTGGCGATGAGCCTCTGCTGGGGAGTCATGGCTTGCAGCATGCAGGTGTCCTGCTTCGTAATATAAGGCCACAGCAAAGCCAACAGAGGGTGAAAACGGGGTCCGTCATCCGGAGGTAATTACTGAAATCATCAGGATTATTCTCCTGGATCTCCCGCAGCAAAGGCATGTGAGAGAATTGGTCACACTGGAGCAACCAATTCTTGGTCCATGAACTCCTCCTCGCCCTGTTCATGGACTGGACTCGGGTCAAAGCAAGAACTCTAACACCAAGCCCAACAACGGCACAGGCTCTCCGATGAGAACGTAACTGCAACATGGCTAGAAAACAGTCGGCTGGTCAGAACGAACTAACAGAACACACTGAAAATCAGAAAGAACCTGAGAAGAACGAGCTGAAAATCAGAAACGAGCAGACAAGAACGCACTGAAAAACAGAAGCGAACTATAAATAGAACACATTGAAAGACAGGAACGAACTGACAACACTCACTGAAGAACAGATATGAACCCACAAGCACAAACTGACAAGCAGAAACTAACTGAAAAGCACGAGGCTGAAAAGGGCAAATTGTCTCTCACCAAACTTCTACTAACACAAGATAAATACAAGATTAACAGAAGGAGCCCAAAGGGTGGCGCACTGACTATTGAACTTCCTTTTTATAGTCCCGTCGTACGTGTTGTACGTCACTGCGTTCTCACGTTCGGAATTCTGGGCCAACATTTTTGTGACCGTGTGTATGCAAGACAAGTTTGAGCCAACATCCTTCGGAAAAAAATCCACGGTTTTGTTGTCGGAAAATCCAATCGTGTGTACTGGGCATTGGATTGATCTGTACCAGAATGACAGGAAAAAAAAAGTGTGGAGAAGGCTTGGAACAGCTCATGATCCAAAGCACACAACGTCATCTGTAAAACATGATGGAGGCAGTGTGATGCATGGGGATGCATGGCTTCAATTGGCACTGGGTCATTGGTGTTTATTGATGATGATATGACAAAAGACAGAAGCAGCCGAATGAATTCTGCAGTGTTTAGAGATATACTGTTAGCCAAATGCTGCAAAGTTGATTGGACGGCGCTTCAAAGTACAGATGGACAATGATCCAAAACACACTACAAAAACAATCCAGGAGCTTTTGAAGGAAACGAAGTGGAATATTCTGCAATGGCCGAGTAAATCACCTGATCTCAACCCAATTGAGCATGCATTTCACTTGCTGAAGGCAAAACTAATGGCAGAAAGACCCACAAACAAAGCACAACTAAAGACAGCTGCAGTTAGATCCTGGCAAAGCATCAGAAAGGAGGAATCCCAGTCTTTGGTAATGTCCATGGGTTCCAGACTTCAGACAGTCATCGCCAGTAAAGGATTCTCAGCAAAATATTAAAAATTAACATTTTATTTATGATTAAATTAGTTTGTCCAATAACATTTGAGCCCCTGAAAATAGGGGCACTGTGTATAAAAATGGTTACAGTTCCTAAAATTTGTACTTGATATTTATGTTCAACCCCTTGAAATAAAGCCGAAAGTCTGCACTTCAAATTCATTTGGATTGTTTCATTTTAATTTTATTCATGCAGGAGTAGTACTCTCAGCACACCTAAAAAAGCAAAGACAGCCCAGAGGGTGCCCAGCTGTGACTGAATCCCCTCATAGTGCAAATCAAGCTTAGTTATAAGCCTAGCATCTAGGAGCTTGAACTTAGTAATATTCTAGTAAAATCCTAGTTCCTTGGTTTTGCTTCAGGAAAGGTGCTGACTGGGTGACAGTCCTATATCTATAATAGGGCAGCCTTTCAGGGTTTTACTCTTATATGCAGATATGACTGTCGGTTTTGAGATAGTTTGTCACAGTGTGCCCCTCAGGCAAGCAGTGACCCAGCCTGGGCTGGAAGTGGCCTGTACCTCACTGTGAAGGTCTACTTCTCACCACTTGACAGCCAACTAGGTTCATGAAGTGGTAAGCTCGGAGGTCATCTCTCCCATTCTCTCCCCCACCCATTCCATGCTGGCTGTGTGGAGTTCTTCCCTCTGTAGAGTTGGGAGAACACTAGTGAGTGACTGGTACTGTACCTTTCCTCGATGATCTGGAGCAGCACAATGTTTTAGGGCTGCATCCCCTTTCCCATGTACATGTTGGCACTTGTTGGGCTGTGGAGGTCTGCTATTTTCTTCTTACAACACAGGTCCAGTGGACAGCAGTACAGTAGTAACCCCGTATGCTGGGTGGGAGCCTCAACCCCTGTCATTGTACAGGACACTTTGGTTCTGTTTACATGTTACGAGGTCTGCTAAGTAAAAGAAGCAGTCACCCTCTGCATTTGTGTGCTGCCTGAGACTTGAAAAGATACGCCACCTCACTGCATGAGCAACTACAGCTGCCGGTCCAGGGCAAGGGCTGTAAGAAAGAAGGAGTTGGTGTCAGCACTGATTAAGACTTTTAAGAATACACTACAGATTGTACATGTACCTGCCAGGGTGCGTAGAGTCTGGGAGCAAAGTTTTCTTGCAATCCTTTTTTTTTTTGGTCCTTCATAAGGATAAGGACATTCTGTGTCCAAGATGCTGGTTTCTACCCAAAGTGATATTGATACCAACTTTTTTTGCTTAACCACTTGCCAACCGCCGCATGTACATTTATGTCGGCAGAATGGCACAGCTGGGCAAATGGGCGTACAGGTACGTCCCTTTGAATTTGCCGCCATGTGGCCGCGTGAAAATGAAAATGAAAATGGTCCAAAAATGTGTCAAAATTGTCCGATGTGTCTGCCATAATGTTGCAGTCACAATAAAAATCGCAGGTCGCCGTAAATCGCAGTAAAAAAAATCCTAAAAATGCCATAAAACTAACCCCTATTTTGTAGACGCTATAACTTTTGCGCAAACCAATCAATAAACGCTTATTGTGATTTTTTTTACCAAAAATATGTAGAAGAATACATATCGGCCTAAACTGAGGAAAAAAATGTTTTTTTTATATATTTTTTGGGGATATTTATCATAGCAAAAAGTAAAAAATAATGCGTTTTTCTCAAAATTGTAACTCTATTTTTGTTTATAGCACAAAAAATAAAAACCTGCAGAGGTGATCACATACCACCAAAAGAAAGCTCTATTTGTGGGAAAAAAGGGACGTCAATTTTGTTTGGGAGCCACTTCGCACAACCGCGCAATTGTCAGTTAAAGTGACGCAGTGCCGAATCGCAAAATGTGCTCTGGTCTTTGGCCAGCCAAATGGTCCGGGGTTTAAGTGGTTAAATGAAGACATTATGCTCCCATAACTCTGTGCCAAGCCAAAATTACTTTATATGCTTCGGATGTTGTCAGAGAGGTTAATATGTATTTGAATATCATATGTGAGCTTCTCAGGTCAGATTCCCTGTTGTGGTTGAAGACTGCCCCTGTAAGGGCTTTTCAATGTCTACTGCTACTACGTCATGATGAATCTAGCAAACTATTGTCCAACTAATTAAGCTTTTCAAAAATACACTTCATATTGCAGATTTAACCGCCACAGTGCGTAGCGTCTGGGAGCAAAGTTGTTTTACAAGCCTCCTTTTTTAAACCTTCATAAGGATAAGGACATTCTGGGGTTGATTTACTAAAGGTAAATAGACTGTGCACTTTGCAAGTGCAGTTGCGCTCTACAGAGTGCAGTTGCTCCAGAGCTTATTAAATGGGGGGAAGCTCTGCCGACTTCTATCAACCAATCATGTGCAAGCAAAAATTATGTTTTTTTTATTTTTCTTGCATTTGATTGGTTATTCTTTGCAAAGTGCAGCTTTGCCTCATTTACTAAGCTCTGGGGCAAAGTGCACAGTCTATTTGCCTTTAGTAAATCAACCCCTCTGTGCCCAAGATGCAGCTTTCTGTCTAAAATTATATTGATATCAACTTTTTTACTTGAATGAAGACATGGTGTTCCCTTAACTCTGTGCTAAGCCATGTTTTGGATGTTGGCAGAGAGAGTAATATGTATTTGAATGTCATATCTGAACTTCTCAGGTCAGGTTCCCAGTTCATGGTTGAAGATGACTCCTGAAAGGGCTTTCAATGTCTACTTCTACTACCTCATGCTGGATCCTGCAAACTATTGTCAAACTGTATGCTATCAAGGACTGGGAGCCTCTATTATTGGCTATGACACATTCTACAAGAGCGGTAAGCTCTGATGTTGATTTTTCAACAGTTCAAAAGTTCACCAGATTTACAAGATAGATGAGGCAGGATCAGAGGGTGACAGTTTTGGTGTAAAATTTTTGCAGGTGACAGTCTGATTGGCCTGTATTTTTCCTCTTCGTATAGGTATTCATCTTGTTCTTTTGCTGCCTGCCCCATTGGTGGCATTGCTTTGGAAGTGGTAATTATCTAAAGCAGAGATGTGTTGTACAATAAACGAAGGTAAAAATAGGATTCTTTTGAACTCACAATTAAACCCTTTTCTCTGTGTTCATTGAAGGGCACAGCACTCTCCACTTTTGTTTTGCTGCTGCTTATGACTTTATTTTTTTCACTTCTGTGGGGGATGGGGTGTGTGTTCACCAGCAGGGCTTCTCCCCCCTGGGGCTGTCTGTACCTAGCATCCTACTCCTGTAAGTGACACTATACCTAGTGGTAATGATCCAAAGCAGAGCTATGTCCTCCAATGAATGCAGAGAAAATAATTTAAAGTGGAGTTCCACCCAAAAATGGAACTTCCGCTTTAAGTGCAGGTGATGCCCCTGACATGCCACATTTGGCATGTCATTTTTTTTTTTGGGGGGGGGGGAGCGGATACCCTCTTTTTAGAGGCATCCAACTTCCTTTTTCTCCCGGGGCTCCGTGGCATCGGAAGGAAGATCATCCCTCCCCCTCCCTCCCTGCAATCTTCTGGGACACGTCACAGGTCCCAGAAGATTGCCCGGCCATTCACAGCGCGCAGCATGCGCAGTGCGTGCCCGACTGTGAAGCCACAGCCGGGCGCCCACAGTAAGAATGCCGGCGCCTCAGAGAGGAGGGGGAGAGGAGCCGGGCTTTGTACGTCCGCATCGCTGGACCTTGGGACAGGTACAGTAAACGTCATTTGACTTTCCTCGGACATACAGAGAAAACAATTAATTATATTTTAGATAATGTTTGCAAGGGAGGATACAAAAAAAATTCCTTTATTTGCCTCCCGGCATAATAACGCTGTAATTATAAGGCGTATGTTTTATGTGGCACATTGTAAATGATATTTTAATATGTCCCATAAAATAATGTCCCAGGGCTGCTTTTCAGCAAAGCCACTACCCTAAAAGTTTGGAGAAGTAGACTACAAGGAAATACCAAATTCAGATATGCAACCTGAAAATCTACATTTCTGAACCCTGACCTTGTTTAAAATGAATATAAATTGTTATTGAAGAATGGTGACTTTCGAAAAACTGGATGAGCTAAAATAAACACTAATCCTTGTTAACTTTGCTACACATATTTGTATGGTTTTCTTCTGCTTGGTATTTTTTCTTTCTTCTGTACATGTAACTCATTTGCATATTTGTATTATACAAGTAAAAATCAAGTTTTATTAAAAACGAGTTATAAAATGTACAACTTGTACATAAAAACTTTTATTAATTTATTGATACTAAAATGTTCTTTTTTTTAGCTTCAATCTGTAGCCAGACTTGCACTGAGCTTTTTGTTTCAGTGAGATATTTGAACAAATGCTGCATATTTAGGGATATGCCAGGAGTGCAATTTTTGTTATTGCAATCTGAGGCTACGTTTAGATGTGTGGCTATTATTGCTGTACAATGCACTGCAAATCACTTTTCAGAGTTGTTTGACATGCCTGTTTTAACCCTGTTAAAGCTGCACCAGCACACCTCAACTGCGGGGTGCAATAGTACAGGGGGGCAAAGCATTGTGGCCAGAACATTTGTACATTTCCATCCGTCTGCATATATAGCTTAAGAGGATCAGTTGGGGGCACTAAAACTGTGGTTTTCCACCCCAACAGGAAGTCTAAACAAGCCCTAACACTGAACACATTAATATAGGCATACCCACTTAACAATGATTCAGAACATTTTAAATAGCTCCCAACTGTCCCTGATTTCGAGGGACTGTCCCTGATTTGGAGCAAGGTCCTCTGTCCCTCTTTCCCCCTCATTTGTCCCTCATTATGGTCTGATCCATATAGTTGTATATAATATGCACTTTTTATCTTTCAAAAAGTATTTCCCAGTGCTAAACCTTTCATCTAAATTCTAAATTGCTGCATTTGTAAATTTTAAAAGCCAATATAAAGAAATAGTAGTGGTAAAAAAAAGCTCTTGTGGATTTATTATTTTTTGGGTGGGTTAATTCTCTTTTAAGGGGGTGTGGCAGGGGGCGTGTGCTATGCTTACACACATTTGCTAGTAGGTGTCCCTCATTCCGATTTCAAAATGTTGGGAGGTATGCATTTTAATTAGAGCACTGACCTGACTCAGCATCTACTAGGCATAATCATTTAAAGATCTGCAATGAAGTTTGCTAATACAGGTACTCTTGCAATTTAACGCCGACCTGGGGCAGATAGTTTAATTTCTTTAAAACTGGGGCTAAAGGTCTAAGCCTGGGTTCACACATGTGCAGTGTGAATTGTTTCACTGGGAAGATAAAAAATAAGTTGTTCAGAGGTTCCTCTGCGTTTTAGCTGCAGATCAGTGAGCGGGGGGGGGGGGGGGGGGGGAGAGGGGGAGGTGTAGTGAGGAGAAGGAGAAAATCCATGTTCAGAACGCAATGCATCTGCGAATCAAATGCATTCCCATAGAAGATAATAGGCTTGTAATTTGCACCGCAATGCCCAGAAAACGCACACGTTTTTTGTGCAATGCGCAGTGCGAATGCAACGCACATATGTGAACCAGATGCATTCATATGAATGTATTTTAAAATGTCCTGCGAATTGGATGCGGTGTAAGCCGCATCTAATTCGCATAGGTGTGAACGGGGGCTAAAGAACTATTGCTGCTTACCTAGTTAGTATGCAGAACACAGCTTGGGACATTTGGCTTTTCCAACATTTGTTTTTTTCTATAAGGCAGGAAACAAATTCTACATGTTATTTGCCTATTATATTGTTTCATATTAATAAATGGAAAATTATTATTTTGGTATACAAAAGAAGAGATTGTGTAGTTTAAGGAAAATGTAGTATGCGGTGGATGTTGGGTAATCTCCTAGGAAGTGATACAAGATGCATGTTCAATCAGCCAGCATAAAGTCAGCCATACACGGATCAAAATTTGTCCATTTCAGCAAGGACTGCTTAGGTCTCGAAAGCAGCAACTTGAAATCCTTAGTACATCTACTGTTATATGCAACTTAGCTTTGACTTTCTATTTTGAAACTACACATGGCTACCATGGTCCCATATACACCTAATGGCAACAGTTTTATATATATTTTGATATCTGTGTTAACCCTTTGGCACAGAGAGTACGCAAATATGCCGCCCCACTGGACTGGCCTTTTTTCAATGGGGCCACATGTTTGCATATCTCCCTTTGTCCTGGGAGCGTGCCACATGGCACACTCCCAGCACAGAGACCTGGGTCTATCTGAGAGCCCCGGGCCCCATATTAATGATTGTGTCCGGAACATCCGATTCCGGGTCACCTAATAACTGTGATAGCCTCTGATTAGCTATCACAGTGATCAGTCACTGTGAAGCCCACCCCGTGCTTTCTCTCTCTGTCAATGGGGGAGAGAGATAAATTGTTTCTCTCTCTGTCTTTGCAGAGAGAGAGAGAAAAAAAAATGTGTGTAAAAAGATAAAATAAAAATAATAATAATAAAAAATAAATAGATAAAAAAAAAAAAACCTAGATCAAGGCTGGATCTAGGTCAGTGCCAGGGTTAGTGTTTGGGTCAAGGTTGGGGTCAAAGGTCAAGGTCAAGGTCAAAGTCAGTATTTTTTTAGAGAGATATCTATTACCATTTACCACCAAATGAAAGCCCAGTTTGTCCTGAAAAGAGCAAGGTATAATCCACCCGGATGCACAAAGTAGTTGTGATGATATATACGGTTTTACTAACACATGTCAAAGTTGCAATATTTTGCTTAGGCATTAAGATTTGTTTTACACTTAGGTGCAAAGGGGTTAAAATATAAATGATGAGTTGTGTTGATGTAAAAAGAAGTCACTATCAGAATAAAAGGTTCCTCTTTTTGTTATAAAATATTTGACATATTGGAAATGAAAACAGGATGTTACACAATTTTTAACTGCCTAGGGTCCAGCTCATGGGTGTCATCATTCTGCGCTCTTCCCCACACTCAATTGCTTATTTTTCAAGATAGCCGTGCTTGCCCCTCTGGTGTTTTCCTGGAGCACCAATACTAGTTAGTGCACTGCTTATACTGATAGCACAGGTTTTGACTGTTATATATCTCAGCTTACTTTATGTAGTTAGCACACTGACAGGTGAGGAAGGTTGGCCTCATATGACATTTCCTCAGGACCCATCGTTTGTATTTTGGCCCTCATTCCCTGTATCAAATGGTCGGTAATATGTTGATGGTAAATGTACTACATTCAAGAGGTATAAACGGCAAGGGGAACTACTGGCTGTGGTGAGGACAGCAGGTGTTCGATCCACATGGAAGTGTTGAATACAAGTGGCAGCCAGGGAGCAGTAAAGTGGCTGCATTTCAAGACACAAGTTACTGGAAAGGTAACTATATATTATCCTAATTTTACAGGGCTACCCTCTTTTTATAGGTGACTCTGTAATGACAGGATCACTCTAGAGTTGAATTATAAATGTGTACAAAAAAATGCTTTACTTTCATGCTCTGTTGTTGGAAATTCCGACAACAAATGTCCGATGGGCCTACACACGGTCGGAATTTCCAACAACAAGCTCACATCGAACATTTGTTGTGGGAAATTATTCAACTTTGAGAATAATGCTGTAAAATAACACGTGCAGAAACAAATGGGCAAATGTTCAATTCACTAAGAATTGTGCAGTAAATAACTACTGTGGCAAAGTTTTGATAATGCAGTAATTACCGCATATTTTCATGCGGTAATTTATCTCATCAAGCCGGTTGCTAATGAGTGGGTCAGGAAGCCGGCTGCCATGTCCTTAACAACAAATGACTCATTAGCTGTCAGTGAGTTCCCTGAATTTAAAGAAAAAATGTCACCAATTAAAAAAAACAGGGTTGGACCCCCCCATGCAAACCAGGCCCTTGAGGTCTGGTATGAATTTTAAGGGGAACCCCACACAAAAAAAAAAAAAACGGCTTGGAGACCCCTCCACAATCCATACCAGACCCTTATATGAGCATCCTCCCAGTAGGTCAGGAAAGGGAGGGGACGGAGGTTTTTTTTTTCTTCCTTTTTTGTTTTTGGCGGTGTGGCAGGCATTGACTGATGTTGGATCTACTTTGGAGGACATTTTTTAAACATTTTTACAACTCTATACATACACTATTTTATATATGTTGGTCTAAATTTCTATATGATTGATCCATATAATGTATTATTGTATTATTCTTCTCTTATATACCATAAGCTTCTTACTCTCAAGACCTTTTGAAGTATTGAATTTTGCAAATTTTTGCTAATTGTTAAACATGATGTCTAAAATGTAGGCAGCAGTTTGTTTTTTGCTTTACAGAGTTGCTGGGCTTTATTGTTTGCCTGTATCAATTCCTCTCTTTCTCTCCGCGTCCACTGCCTGCTGCTCAAAGACATGACAATGCTAATACTCCAGTAGGCCTGAAGAAGGAGCAGTTGGCTCAGAGCACATAGCCTACTCATGATACCAAGTCATCCGCTCCTCTGCTCTGACATCACATCTGCCTTGCGAGTACATTCTGGATGTTCTCTAGCTGTGTGTGAGGTGGCCCTAAGACACCCTCCAGCATCCTTGCCCCCCCCCCCCCGAAGACTAGACAATCCATCTGCCAAAAAAAGATACATGGAGAATGAAATGGCTCATACAGTGCACAAGCCTGTATTTATCCAACATTTTGTGAGTGCATTTACCATTGTTTATTAATACTGCACCTAGGTGGCCCTTTTTTCTCTTCTCTTCTTATCCTAATTTACCAGAGCTGACTAGTATGTGCTTCACCCTATGAACTTACAAAGGGACTACAACAGATGGCATGTAGACTTTATGAACTTTCTGTGTTTACGCCCATGATTTCTATGTTTTTTCAGTGGGAAATCTGTCTGCTGATCCCCTCTGAGCAGGTAGATGACAGGCCCATGTCCGTTCTGCTGATACAGAGTGGACACAGACAGAGCCTGCTGTTCTCTATGGGGTGGTCAGATGGAAATGGACCATTGGATCCCCATCTGTCTGTCTTTAGCAGACAGAATCGGATTGAATGTACTGGGTGTCAACGAACACATGTCCGTTGATATCTGTCGTTCCATAGAGAGCAAGGGATGGTCCAATTGGGTCCACCTGAAAAACAGACAGGCAGACCCAATTGGAACATTCGTGTAAAAGGAGCCTAAAACCGCGTACACACGGTCGGACTTTTCGTCTACAAAAGTCTGACGGATGCCGACGGACCAAATCCGGCGGATAATTCAACCATGTGTGGGCTTCATCGGACCTACAGCGGACTTTTTCGGTCGAAAATCTGGCGGACTTTAGATTTGGAACATGCTTCAAATCTTTCCGATGGACTCGAGTCCGGTCGTCTGTATGCTAGTCCGATGGACAAAAACCAACGCTAGGGCAGCTATTGGCTACTGGCTATCAACTTCCTTATTTTAGTCCGGTTGTACGTCATCACGTACGAATCCGTCGGACTTTGGTGTGATCGTGTGTAGGCAAGTCCGGTCGTTAAAAAGTCCGTCAAAAGTCCGCCAAAAGTCAGTCGAAAGTCTGTCGGACGGGCTGTCGGACTTTTGTAGCTGAAAAGTCCGACCATGTGTACGCGGCATTAGGATTGCTTGGGGGGGCTGAAATCTGGGGGGCATAAACCCACACAGATATCTCTGAAATCGACCCGAAGTCGGGACTGACATGCGGGAATGAAATCGTGCAAATTCAGCTGAATTTGCATGATTTCATACCTGCAGTCAGTGTGAACCTGGGCTAAAGCCTAGTACACGGGTGTACTGCAGCCAGTATTTTTGGAAGGAGAATGACCGACAAAGGTCTGCCAATCAGCTCCCAATCAGCAATCTCAGCCAATGGTTGAGAGCGCTGACCAGAATGTTTCGCCGGGGGGGGGGGTCTGTCCCCCCCTCAGAACACCAATAGCACAACAGGGGAACATCGCAAAGTTAGTACAGCGGCTCGTCTTGAGCTGTCAAGTTTTTTTTGTTCTGCCCTGCCTTATGACCAGCAGAGGGCCATCTATCTTCCACTATCACACTTCTCCTATTTTTTAATTCCATCTTATTATTATTATCATTTTTTTTATTCCATATGGATGTATATATTCATACAATTTTTTTGCAGTTATCAATATCAGTTTAGTCCTTGAAGATATTGTTTAACATAGATTGTATGCTCCCCGTAGTATGGAGCAGGTGTTAAACACTATTAACCAATCAGATCTGAAGTAAGGGTATAAATGCCCTTAACAAACATGTTGACTACTTCCTGATGATGGCTTTGTGATAGGCCGAAACAATGAAGGTTACACCGCATCATCGCGTCATTTCCGCCCATACGAAACTACCTGGGAATCAAGCAGAGCGCTGTGAGCGGCTTTCCATGCCAGGGCTGATTACCCTTAACAATCACCTGCTATACACACCGGGTGCCAGGACTATAAGGCACTTATAAATGTGAGTGGAATTATTTTAATTTGTGTATTGAATAAACCCATTTTAATGGCATTGCGCAATGAAGATTTTCCTTTGTCATTTCCATCTATCCCTATGAGGTGTATCTTTGCATGAGACGTCATTTCAACAGGCTCCCATAGGGGTATCCCCACATGCTTAAGAGACCATACTAGCGATAGTTGGTCAACATCCAGGGTGAGTGCACATCTATGTGGGGCACCCAGTCTAAGCACCATTGCACAGGAGATGTCAATTTAAGCACAAGCACTTTGTATCATTATCTAATGGGACTTTATTAGTTTTCATGTGTGTTGTTTTGTACGTATATATGAATTTGATCAATACTAAGCGCAGAAAACTGTTTGTTCATTTGTTCTTTGCTCTTTTGCTATTTTCCTTTTTTAGCAAGATTTTTTACTGCAGCTGGTGTTTGATGATCAGTTATTCTATCCAAAGGCGCTAAGGTTTCATATTTTTTCTGTAAATAGAATCTTCAGGGCCCCGGTGCAAGAAACCATGATGTGCCCCCCTGCCCCCCTTCCACCCGAGCCCCGGGCTTCCAATTTTGGGAGGGTGTCCATGGACATCCTCCCAGAACCCTGCTTCCCGCTTGCCCCCTGGGACGTGCATCCAGCGTAATCACAGCTGCCCCTTACCATGTGATCAGCTGATCACATGTAAACAGACTTGGCAGTTATTCGCAAACCTTTCCTCTCACACTGTGTCTGTGTGAGGAAAGGACAGGCGTTAACAGACAAGAAAATAAGTAAATTGTTTACACTAATAATCAGTGCCCCAATCATCAGTGCCATCTATCAGTGCCCATCAATGCCACCTATTAGTGACCATCAATGCTGCCTATCAGTGCTCATCAATGCCACCTATCAGTGCCCATCAATTCTGCCTACAAGTGTTACTTACCAGTGCTCATTAATGCCGCCTATTAGTGCCCATCAATTCTGCCTATCAGCACCACCTATTAGTGCTCATTAATGCCGCCTAACAGCACCCATCAGTGCCACCTATCAGTACCCTTCAATGCTGCCCATCAATACTGCCTGAGTTCTGCCTATCAGTGGTCCTCAGTGCCTATCAGTGCTCATCAATGCCCATCAGTGCACAATAGTGCCTCCTATCAGTGCTGCCTCTCAGTGTGCATCAATGCATCAATGCCTCCTATCAGTGCCCATCAGTGCCTCCTATCAGTGCCCATTAGTGCTTCCTATCAGTGCTTATCAGTGCCTCCTATCAGTGCACATAAATGCCTCCTATCAGTCCCACCTATCAGTGCCCATCAGTGCCTCCTATCAGTGCCCATCAGTGCCTTCTATCAGTGGTCATCAGTGCCTTCTATCAGTGCTCATCGGTGCCTTCCATTAGTGCTCATCAGTGTCTTCTATCAGTGCTCATCAGTGCCTTCTATCAGTGCTCATCAGTGAATCACATCACTGCTTAACAGTGCATTCTATCAGTGCTCATCAGTGATTCCTATCAGTGCTCATCAGTGCCATCTATCAGTGCTGCCTATTAGTGCTCATCAATGTGGCCTATCTGTGCCCATTAGTGCCTCCTATCAGTTCCCATCAGTGCCTCCTATCATTGCCCATCAGTGCCTCCTATCAGTGCCCACCAGTGCCTCCTATCAGTGCTCATCAGTGAATCCTATCCGTGCCCATCAGTGCCTCCTATCAGTGCTCATCAGTGCCTTCTATCAGTGCTCATCAGCAAATCCTATCAGTGCTCATAAGTGCCTTCTATCAGTGCTGCCTATTAATGCTCATCAATGCGGCCTATCAGTGCCCATCAGTGCCTCCTATCAGTGCCCATCATTGCCTCCTATCAGTGCTCATCAGTGAATCCTATCAGTGCCCATCAGTGCCTCCTATCAGTGTCCATCAGTGCCTCCTATCAGTGCCTCCTATCAGTGCCTCCTATCAGTGCCTTCTATCAGTGCTCATCAGTGCCTGCTATCAATGCCCATCAGTGCCTTCTATCAGTGCCCATTAGTGTCTTCTATCAGTGAATCCTATCAGTGCCCATCAGTGCCTTCTATCAGTGCCCATTGGTGCCTTCTATCAGTGCCCATCAGTCCCTTCTATCAGTGCCCATCAGTGCCTTCTATCAGTGAATCCTATCAGTGCCTTCTATCAGTGAATCCTATCAGTGCCCATCAGTGCCGTCTGCCTTCTCAGGACAGCAAGGCTCTGAGTGGAGAGCGTGTCTCTCATGGAACAGCAGCACAGAGACACTGGCATTGACAGTTCTATCTCCCCCTCCATTCGTCCTCTCTCACATGGCATAACAGTGGACACAGCTGATCTGCTCCCCCGTCTCCCCCCTCTCCTGTGTATGCTCCACAGGCAGTCAAGTGTGAAGCTAACAAGCTCACATTTCCTGCGGAGCACACAGGCGAGGGGAGGGGGGAGAAGGGAGTTTAGATCAGCTGTGTCCTCTGTCATCCCTTGTGAGAGAGGACGGATGGAGGGGGAGATAGAACTGTCAATGCCGGTATCTCTGTGCTGCTGTTCCATGAGAGACACACTCTCTGCTCAGAGCCGTGTAAATAGCAACCCTGCTGGGGCCCCCCCCCCGACAGTGAGAGCCCCGTCGCAAGTGTGACTGTTGTGACCCTGGTAATTCCACCACTGAGCTCTGTCACATTGGATGGAGAGCGTCTGTGAACAGCAATTTTTGCCACAGATTCTAAATTGGATTTAGGTCTGGACTTTGACTGGGCCAGTCTAACACATGAATATGCTTTGATCTAAACCATTCCATTGTAGCTCTGTCTGTATCTTTACATTGTCCTGCTGGAAGGTGAACCTTCGCCCCCGGTCTCAAGTCTTTTGCAGACTCTAACAGGTTTTCTTCTAAGATTGCTCTGTATTTTGCTCCATCCATCTTCCCATCAACTCTGACCAACTTTCCTGTCCCTGCTGAAGAAAAGCATCCACACAACATGATGCTGCCACCACCGTGTTTCACAGTGGGGATGGTGTGTTCAGCGTCATGTGCAGTGTTCGTTTTCTGCCACTCATAGCATTTTTCTTTTAGATCAAAAAGCTCAATTTTGCCATCATCTGACCTGAGCACATTCTTCCACATGTTTGCTGTGTCCCCCACATGGCTTCTCGCAAACTGCAAACAGGACTTTTTATGGCTTTCTTTCAATGATGGCTTTCCTCTTGCCACTCTTCCCTAAAGGCCAGATTTGTGGAGTGCGTGACTAATAGTTATCCTGTGGACAGATTCTTCCACCTGAGCTGTGGATCTCTGCAGCTCATCCAGAGTTACCCTGGGCCTCTTGGCTGCTTCTCTGATTAATGCTCTCCTTGCCTGGCCTGTCAGTTCCTTGCCCGGCCTGTCAGTTTAGGTGGACAGCCATGTCTTGGTAGGATTGCAGTTGTGCCATACTCTTTCCATTTTCAGATGATGGATTGAACAGTACTCTGTGAGATGTTCAAAGCTTGGGATATTTTTTTATAACCTAACCCTGCTTTAAACTTCTCCACAACTTTATCCCTGACCTGTCTGATGTGTTCCTTGGCCTCCATGATGCTGTTTGTTCACTAAGGTTCTCTAACAAACCTCTGAGGGCTTTACAGAAAAGCTGTATTTATACTGAGATTAAAGTACACACAGGTAGATTCTATTTACTAATTAGGTGACTTCTGATGGCAATTGGTTACACTAGCTTTTAGTCAGGGGTATCGGAGTAAAGGGGCTGAATACAAATGCATATCACACTTTTCAGATATTTATTTGTAAAAAAATTGAAAACCATTTATCATTTTCCTTCCACTTCACAATTATGTGCCACTTTGTGTTGGTCTTTCACATAAAATCCCAATAAAATACATTTTTTTTGGTTGTAACATGACAAAATGTGGAAAATTTCAAGGGGTATGAATACTTTTTCAAGGCACTGTATGTTATACAAAGTTTATCTTCTTGTTTAACATTAGAATATACTATTATGGGTTAGCATAGTAAAACTGCAGAACTACCAGCTGCACTTAATAAAACAAATATGCACACGTATTACCAAAAATACTGAAGCCAGCAATGCTGATGAATCACTTGGAAAAAGCCATGATGTTATTAGTACACTGATAATGAAAAGCAGAAGTTAAGAGTTATAGAATTAAAAATTCACAAAAATCCAGATGTCTATTTTGAATTGTGTAAATTACCGGAGAACAAACATCTTTAATATATATCAAGAAGCAAAACCTCTGATGTAAAAGCTGGCAATTAATTACTGGCTGCTCCTCTTATTACAGATTCTAACAGTAATAACAAAGGGCAAGTAAGATGGGGATATACATAATTAGAGCATATTGCTGTTATTGATAACATGATAGTTTTTGCATTTGCAGCATGCTAAAGATAGCTACAACTTAAATCCATCTGATCAAAAAGTTGTAGGAACTGGTTTGTGGATGAGGATTAAACTGATCTGTGCTCAACCAGTTAGAACCAGATATATATTAAAGGATTTGTTGTGTGCAGTGAATGGTAAGCGAGTGGATGTTACTATGTGCAGAAAGATTAAAGAATGACTCTCCTTATGAGCAGTCATGGAGGACAGCAACAATGATGGAACTGATAGGTTGTTGCAGTCTTGCTTTTGAACTTTAGTTTCTAGTGCCGAGAGTCATATCTATGGAGGGCCCCGAAGAGTGTGGAAAAATATGTTTTCTGTCAATTCTAATACAGTACTTGTGATTTATATAGCTTTCTCAAAAAATCTGATAATTTCTGAAGAAAGGGGATCAAACTGTAAAAATACATGTAGCTTCTTATTTTTCCCTTCCCCTATGTCTATAACTGGGTATTTCACAAAAAAAAAACTTGTGCCAGTGCAGCACATTGGGTCCTGTGCAACCATCTTCTTCCGTGACATCATCAAGAAGCCGGCTGTCTTTTTCGGGTTTTTGCAGCTGCTCCCTTGATAAAGTGCATCACCAGGTGGCCAGCTGGATCACAGATGAAAATAGAAGAAAGAAAGCCTAAAAAAGAAAATGAAAGCAGCCACCACATTTAAGAATTGGTAAGCTGCAATATAATAAACGTTTGCTTTTGGGTTTAATGCCACTTTAACCTTGTGTCTGCATCTGTGCCTCTGTGTACAATATCATACTTTTTGAGGTACAGTTTTTGTGCATTTCTCTTTTGCTAATGACCACCTTAGAACTTACAGAAAACATATTTATTGATTTAAATATATATGCATTGTATGTGTGTGTGTTATCAATAATGACTTTCTTACATTAAAGTGTTTCTCTTAAAATAATATCACTGTGACTTTAACAGGCTAAAATACTTGTTTTAACATATATTTCTTATTGCAATACATATATGTAGGCTAGCCACATTGCAATTGCTATATCTCTATTGATATCTGTTGAGATATTGAGGCTGTGTCTCTGTACTAATAACATGACTGGGACTGGGAAGGAGTTAACATCAGGGAGATCAAAGGGTTAACTGTGTGCCTAGCTAGTGATTTTGTGTACTGTGGGAGGTTCTTTTACTAGGGGAAGGCATGGATTGGTGTCCCTGCTTTGCAGGAACACAGCATCTATGCCTTCCCTACTGACAGAACAGCAATCTGCCTTGTTTACATAGGCAAAACGCCATTCTGCCTGTGTACTGAATGATCAGTGGATGCCAGCGGGCATCCAGTCTGCGGTACCCGCTATCGGCTCCACTGTGCACAATCACAGTGGGAGCGAGCTGCCGCCGATGGGGACTCGCGCCCAACACCGGGAAGTGCAGGATCACGTATATATCCTGTGCACAGCGGCCGCCCTATAGCAGTAAAACTGCTATAGGGTGGTCATGAAGTGGTTAAAAAGCAATTTTCTGTTTACTGATTTCATCTGCATATGATGGGATAATTTATTGTGTGGGGCTTCTCAAATGCGGTTGATTTACTGAGGATAAAAAAATTTAGGGTTTACTTCAATTATCCAGTCATGTGAAAAGCAAATACTTGTTTTTCATCTGCACATGATTAGGTATTTAAGTGAATACAGCTACAGTTAACTGATTGACCAATACTCCACTCTTTTAGAAAATCAGCTCTATAGACTTGCACTTTAAGTTAGATCAGTGACGAAAGCTCTCTAAGTAGGATCAGTACAGCAGAACCATGAAAAAGCATTGGAAAACAAGAAGCCAAGCAAATGTGGTTGCTCCAGTAGACATACAGTATATAATTATAAACTATACAAACAAGGTTTTTAACCTTCCCCAAGCTGATCTTTTTCACATGTATACATTTAAACTAATTACAAAGACTATGCAATCCCTTCAAGAAAGCAGAGGCAAAAGGTGGACAGATAAAAATTCACTTAGACAGCTAGGGAAGGTTTATCAGATGAAGGAGGTATGCTTTTGTGGGCATGACCATGTTGGAATAACAGTAGTCAGAATTAAAAAAACATGGATACCCTACCCCCTACTACAATACAACCACCTAAAAGTTGAACTAATTCATTAAGGTAGAGCATTTTCACAAAATGATCTGATTATATTATAAGGTGAACTAAAATAATAACATTTTAAAAGATGTGTATCTTTTTATTTTTTTAAGGTTAATTTTAAATATTGCAAATTATTATTTTGTATTTTCTATTTGAATCAGCAGGTGAAACTTTCATCTCCTTTAAATGTATTACAGGCTGTCAGTTTGCTTCTTTGATAAGTGAAGCCTCTTCACACAGCTCACTGATTCAGAGCAGTGACTTATCATTATCCAAGGGCTCAATCTAAAGTTTCAGTTAGGCAAATTATAGCTTAATGCCTGTATTGTCTACAGCTAATTGATAGTTCTTTAAGAATCCGTAGTCATGTTAAATGTTAAAACAGAAATGTATACAGACACTAAAAAAATATATATATACAACAGTTAAAGAACCTTTAGGCCGGGTTCATATATGTGTGGCCGCGGTTCCCAGCATGAGGTCCCTGTTCACCGGTTCAGGCAGTGGCGGCTGGTGTTTTTTTTGGGGGGGGCAGCAAACAACCACCCCCCGGTCAGTCGGTCAGTCATCCAGCCCCGCACTTACCCCAACTATGTCTCGGGCGGGCGGGCAGCAGTTTCCATCGCATCTGCTCCTCCTCTGCATCATGACGCTTTCACTGTGCATCTCCTCTTTCCTTCTCCTAGGCGTCCAATAGGATCACCTGTCCTTTCAGCCAATCAGATGATGGGTCCCATGACCCACTTCCTGATTGATCGGGAGGAGAATCAGTGTGACAATAGTGAATATTCATTCGCTACAGTCATACAACTGGGCGGGCTCAGGGCGCAGTACTCTACGCCCTGAGCCCACCCTTTTTGAAGCCTATTAGAGCCTCAGGCTCTAATCACGTGCTTCAAAAAAAAAAAAACCCCATTCAAATCCATGTGTCTGGCGCCACGCATGTAGATTAGGGGGCTGGATGCATAGATGGGGGGGGCGGCACCCCTGCGCCCCTAATGGACGGACCGCCCCTGGGTTCAGGTGAAAACTAGGTCCGAATTTTTTCCTGAATTCGCACCTGAACTGGACTCAAATGTGCACAGGACCCTTTTGGAGTGCAGACTGCGGCCACCCCGAACCTGTATTAACCGGATCCATTGCGAGCCGGGCACACTCGCATCTCATCGAATTGGAAGCAGAGAAACCCACATCCAATTCGCAGCTATGTGAACCCAGCCTGAAACTTACAAAACATTTTTTAAATAAAACTTACCAAGAACAATGTAAGTTCCTCTTAAATTCTCTGTACTGAACTACTAATACACCATTATACATGCAAATCACATGAACTGCCATACAGAGCAATACATTAAACAGTTAAAGCAGAGTTCCACACAAAAATGGAACTTCCGCTTTTCAGAACCCTCCCCTCCTCCGGTGTCAGATTTGGCACCTTTCAGGTGGGAGGGGGGTACAGATACCTGTATAATACAGGTATTTGCACCCACTTCCGGGCATAGACCACCGCGGGGGGGGTCTACGCCACTTCCCATCCCCCCCCTGCTGTCTGCTGGGAGACACACGGGTCCCAGAGACAGCAGGGACCATTCGGATTGTGGAGCGAGACTCGCACATGCACAGTAGGGAACCAGGAAGTAAAGCCGCAAGGCTTCACTTCCTGATTCCCTTACCGAAGATGGTGTTGCCAGCATCCGAGGACCGAGGGATGGTTTGGCCTTGGGTGCCGACATCGCGGGCGCCCTGGACAGGTAAGTGTCCTTATTTTAAAAGTCAGCAGCTGCAGTATTTGTAGCTGCTGACTTTAAAAAAAAAAAGTAGGCGGACCTCCGCTTTAAGCATACATTTTTAACCTTTTTCCTCTTATTTATCTTTTTCCACACAATAATTTCCTTTGGATATTTAATTCCTTTTTATTTCAACATCAAAGACTTGTATAAAACTTATTTTATTGATCAGCATCATAATAAATGCATGTATATTATCACAATCTTCTGTAGGGTTCTATGCAATGATAATAATTTTATGCTCTGCCTCTCCAGTGCTCACTGGAACACTGGACTGTGGAGGGGACGGGAGTGGCTTGCTCAGGCTCAGGCTGATCGAGCTGCTGATCAGGCATCTGGGTGAATCCTAACATTCTTGTCAGGATCCCCACAGAGCCTGGACTGTCTCTGTGACATCAGCTGACAGCAGACTTTAGCCTGCTGTCAGCTGAATCTGGGTCATAGAATTGCAGAATGAAGTGCACTCTTTTGACCAATACTGGCAATATTTCTCCTTTAATAAGATAGTCAAAACACAAAGCTCCTTCTAGTGGATAACCTACAAATCTTTATAATTAATGCAATAACAAAATATGGTAGAGCAAATATTTAAATTGTAAAAATTACATAAAAAACTATTTTAAAAGTAAATAAAGCAATAAATATTTAAAAAATGCTTACTAGGAACACATTACAATTTCCCATTGAGGGAAAGACTAAAAGTCATTTGTAGAATTTAAATCAGGTTGTTTAAATTAATAGGAATACTTTGACCTATATGGACTTTAAGGTCCCATTCACACCTGAGCATAGCGTTTTCAGGCAGAAAGTCACGTGATTTTACAGCAATTTTTTCTACGCTTTTGCCGCGATTTTGCACAGGTCAAAAGGTCCCCAATTCTCAGATGTAAATGGGGCCTTAGGAATATGTACACTGTACACAGAAATATAATAATGAAGAGATATCTATCATATACAAGTAAATACACACATTTTTATATGTTTTAAATTGGTTCTCACTTTAAACTGGTTCTAGTGCTGGAATTAAGTAAATGTATTGTGTTACAGTAAGTATACAGTATCTATGTATTTACAGTATTTAGATGAATACATATATATTTATATAACATATATAAAATACAAGATCTGACCTTAAAAGGTACATGATCGTCATACATGTGAGCCTCACCCAAGAGTTGTGTATCTTGAATGACCACTTGTGCTATTTTTAATTAGATTTTATTGTTTATTCTTTTTATTGTTTATTTTTTTTTACTATAACAATTGATAATACAGAGAAGAAAGGAAATAATTTTGCAATCTGAAACTATAAACCTCAAAAGCTCCTCTTTAGGGTACCCCCGTCTATACAGCTGGAATATTGCAACGTATACTCAAATATCTAGGTTATAAATTATATGATTTTTGTAGGGTGAATTTCAAGATGTGAAGAGAGAGCAGCGCCACTCTGAGTGTAGCATTTGAGTTAAAAGCATCAAATTTTTTAGACCCCTTTCACACTGAGGCGGTTTTCAGGCATTTTAGCGCTAGAACTAGCCTCTAAATCAGGGATCCTCGAACTATGGCCCTCCAGCTGTTGCAGATCTACACTTCCCATGAGGCATTGTAAAACTCTGACATTCACAGACATGACTGGGCATGATGGGAATTGAAGTTCATGAACAACTGGAGGGCTGTATTTTGAAGACTACTGCTCTAAATAGTGCCTGAAAACTGCCTCCCATTCATTTCAGTGTGTCTTTTCACACTAGGGCAGTGCTCTTGCGGGACGTTAGTTAAAGTCCTGCAAGCAGCATCTTTGGAGTGGTTTGGGAGCGCTGTATACAGCGCTGCCAAAACGCCCTGCCCATTGAAATTAATGGGCAGCTCTTCCAAACCACCTTAAAAGTGCTTTGGAAGTGCCACAACACGGGCATTTTTAACCCCTTCTTTGGGGTTAAAAGCTCCCCGCTAGCGGCTGAAAAGCACCACTTATACAGCGCTTAAGTGGCGCTAATGGCGCTTTAGCGCTAATGCAGCCGCGGCCTCAGTGTGAAAGGGGTCCTGGATCATATTCAACTCACATTTCAGTAGAAGTAAGCAGGCATGTGTGTAATATGTCCACGAGAATCCCTTCCGTCCAGCTGGGCAGGGGTGATCAGCAGTCCCGGCCGCTCCAGTGGTTTTCAAGGCTGGAGGAGATCAGCTCAGCAAGCAGTTAGCACGTCAGCTGTGATGGACAGGGGGCGTGGTAGAGCTCGCATTTGGAGCTTGCGTGCTTCTTCATCCGCCGACACTGATACTAGTCAGAACCTATCCCATAGATCTGGCTTCAGTAGCATATGGACTCCATGCTTCATAGGACACTTGCTTAACCATTGGACTTTTTATCCTTTTTTCCACTCTGCTAGCTGTTAACCTAGCGCTCCATATATACCTTACCCTTTGAATTTCAAGATGTTCAGTTAAAGGAGACCCAAATTTGTCACCAGTAGTCAGTACCAATGTACTATTCCAAATTTGAAAACATTCCAGAAGCAAAGTGTATGGTATGGTTATAGACCGATTAGACATTTTTCTTTAATTACTATAACAGAGAAGCCAAAAGCTTGCTGATGGATTCTCAGCAAAATCTCCTTAAATTTGGCTGATGGCAAACTGCATTGGAGGTGAGAAATCTGGCAGGCATGTATTTTCCACTTATTTAAAGTGGTTGTAAAGCTATTAAATGAAACATGAACAAAACATATCCTCGTGTAGTGTATACTTACATCAGTCCACTGTACTTAGTATGGTTTCTGATCTCTCCTTACTTGGTTAAAAGCGCTTCGTGAGTAACGTCTGAAAGTTTTTCCAGACATAGGGCAATCCTTGGAGAGCCCCCCCCCAGCACACAGCAAGTGTGCATGTTTCCCTATAAGATGGTGTAGAGGGGCTGTGTTGTTTACCTCCACTCAAGTCTCAGATTACTCTCAGCCCTGAGCTCTGTGCTGTGAAGTGTTTGACATCAGATCTCCATTCCTTACCTCCTAGAAGCTGACAAATACTATCTAAACTTATTTGGGAAAGTTGTGGAGGAAAGAAGGATAAACAGGTACAGCTTATGGAGGAGGATATAATTCATCACTGTGTAGCACCTGAGACTAGTCACTTCAATGTGCCTATATAGGAGTTTATTATAACTTTAATAGAATTTATTGAATGTGGAAAGAAGTTGGGTGTGACTTTGCATATTACTTTTACATCCTCCTAATCATGTTCTCCTTTTGATTAAAATTTGTAACTTTTAATAGTGTTATTGCTATGTTTTAAAATGTGTTTCCTGGTGCTCATGGCAGCATACAATGGGTTGTGGCTCCGTCCCACAACCTGATAGGACTGGTTAACTATAAATCAAAGACAAACCCGGCTCACAGCGTTCTCCTTTTTTTCCTCACTGGTGTGAGGAATAGGTTCAAAAATATTTAAAGTTCAAAGTTCAGCCTTGTCTGCACTTACAAGGGTTTAAGGAGTCTTTAACCCTTTAGTGATGCAATTCTTAAAAGACTTGCATGAAGTTATAGACCTCCCAGGAAACCATTGTTTCCTATGTAGAACTTGCTTATGGTCCTCATTTCTATCAAGGCCTAATTTCTATTCTACAGAATTGGCTACACTCTGCAATCTAACCCTGAAGACCATATTCCTGGTTGCTACAACCTCTGTGAAAAAGGGTGTCAGAATTGCAGGCTTTGTACTCAAGGAGCCTCACTTAACGTTCTACCTGGACAGAAAAGTCCTAAAACTCCAGACTGCTTTTATCCATGGGAGTGTCTTTCTCCTTCCAATTTAACCAGGAAGTCAGTTTACTGTCTTTCTTGGTCGAGTGAGTGAACCACATCCCCTGGATGTTGATCTAACTTGGCAGCTACCTTTTCATTTAGGAAAGCTGAAATCTGTACTTGGGTCCAGCGTGGCTTAAGACAGGGTCAGTCAACATCAACACGTACAGTCACCACCTAGATTGTTAAGACAATTAAAAGAGCCTACTCTTCACAAGGGCTTCCTATTTCGGAGGTCTTGAGAGCACATTCAACTAGGGCAGTGCCAACTCTGTGGCTAGCTCAGTGCTGTGTGTCTCCTGAGGCTATTTAAAAGTCAGCAATATGGTCCTCCCAGGACACCTTCATTACACTTTAATAGGTGAACCCGACTCATGACAGTAAAATTTGGAAAATTCATGGTGCATACTTATGCTACTGATGATTACAAAATTTCTCTTGCACCCTCCCGTATAGTGAGTTAATTCCCATTGTATGCTGCCATGATGCACCAGGAAAACTGAAAATTGTATACTCACCTTTCCGTAATTTTCCATTCCTGGTGCATCTTCATGGCAGCATACAGATTCCCACCCAAATGGTAAAGTTACAGAGAATGCTGTGAGCCGGGTCTGTCTTTGATTTATATTTATACTTTTATTTAACCAGTCCTACCAGGTTGGGGGGGCAGAGCCACAACCCATTGTATGCTGCCATGAAGATGCACCAGGAAAGGAAAATTACAGAAAGATGAGCATACAATTTTCCATCTTTGCAGCCCATTTATCTGATTAGTGTTGCAATTTGACAGGGTTTGTGTCTGCTGAACAATAGCTTTTCTCTTTACCACCAGCTGCTTCCCTGTTACTGTTGGTTTTTACATTTTTTAAACAATTGACATGCTCCTACCCCCCCCCCCCTCCAAATCAGATGCCAGCCTGTCACAGCCAGCATACCTGCTGGAATAAGCTCAGTCTCGAACCAGCAGAATAAATTCACTAATATATATATATATATTTACTGGTGGTATTTATCCTGACCACTGATCTCCTATAGCCATTTTGAACACCGTTCTTTCTGCTTGTCCAGATGTCAAACTTGTTTCATTTCTTCAATTGCAGTCCGTGGAAAGGAAGCAAACAGCAATTGTGCTAATAAATCAATTCCTGTCAAAACCAAACTCTGATATAAAGTCTTCTTATCTGTTGAGGGGAATCTCATATATTGTGCGTTCCTGCTTTAGTCGGTTGAACTTTGTTAAGACTATACTTTTTAATCAGTGGGGACTGTGCACTGAAACACACCATGCTGATATGTCATTATAAAGTGTAACACTAATTTTGTTTAAAAGAAATTCATAGAGGCAAGTAATTTAAAATGATAGAGAAAGTAATTGGTTCCAGAGGGGCTATTTTCTCTTGGCTGAGTGTAAAAAGGTATCAAGCTGAATCACGTTGTCATTTTCTCTTTTCTCTGTCAGCTATTAGCAATGCACATCAGGTAAAGCAGGAACTATTACTTGAATCCCAAATAGTTGGAGTCACTGACTGCCAGGGAAATGGAAGCCACAAATCTGATACCATACATAAAATATATAATAAGTTACAGTTTGTGCTTAAGAAATCATAAACGCATTTAAAAAAAATAACTTGTATATAGTGTCACATTACTCTGATCCAGTCAAAATATACATTTTACATTAATTTTTTTACCTAGATCAAATAATACCTAATGTTTTGTGTTTTTTTTTTTGCCTTTCACTCTGATGTCTTGGGATCTGGCCCAGAAAAAAGAGCTAAACATATTCAAGCTTCCTTCACCTTTACAAAGATTTTAAAGATAACACAGATTTACTTTGCTTGGGGGAACAAAGATTAGGAGAGATAAAAACAGAATATTGCAATAATACCTTTTGATATGGAATCTCTGTATACCCCAAATACAGTGATTAGGATGGTAAGGCCATACACGGTTCATATCTCGGCCGGTTCAGCAGAAACTGGCCAACATTCGAACCAAAAAACAAAAACAATAAACAAAAACAAAAAGAAAGTGCCTCTAAGTGCAAAAACACCACAAAGTATTTATTGCCAAGGGATTAAAAACACTTACTAGAAATCTGACGTAAAAAGGCTCATCATATTGAAATTAAAAAGGAGTCCAGCAGTTGTAGTAGTCCTGGAAGGATCCAGTATTTAGCAAAGTGCCAGATATCCCAACCGTCCAGAAGAGGGAAGCCGCAGAAAGAGGAACCAGGAAGGAAGCAGCCATGCTGTGGGGGACCGGCGTGGAGCGCTGGACTCATGGATGACGTCAGTGGAAGTCGCCCAGAACCAGCGTGGCTAGATTCGAACCATTAATTGGCAGACTGATTGTACCAAATTGATCCATCGATCCTTTTGGGTACAACTACCCTGCTGGATTTTCTTGCGATTATCGCTAGCGGCTGCTATAGCTGCTAGCAATAATCACTGTCTTCTCCTGGCGGAGACAACTTCCCCCACCTGTCCACACCAGGAGAAGACAATTGCTGATTCCCCTGTCAGCACTGTCTGTGTTGATGGGGGAATCATGCAAATTCCTTTCCTGCAACCCGTGTATGGCCTGCCTAAGTGTTGCAACGGACAGGTCTAAATATAAACCTACACATTAAAGGACACCTGTTAGGAGAGAAATTTGTAGGCTACCATTGCAGACCTATCTTTCTGAGAATGAGTCTTTTGCTGCCCCCCCAAACCCAGTTAACAGCATAGCCTTAGTATAATACTAACAAGAACCACACCAAGGTTGGAGGTGTAGAGGCTGAAAAAGACAGATTCCACATACCTAGACTTAAAGATTATGGTAAGCTTTCTCTCTACTCTGTGAAGTGTAAGCATATCATACACTTTTCCTATTAACAACGATGTACAAACTGTGCAGGAACAGCAATAATGAGGACACAGCTGGATTACCCTGGCAGGTGGGGTGGCAGTCTGGAACATTTTATTTTATATGTAAATAGGTTGCCAACAGTGAGCAACATGATGTGTGGGTGACTGTGTGCTACCACTGTCAGCATTGTTGATTCAGGCCATGCTTTGTGTTTGTTATGTAGATATTCAGTTATTCTCAAACGTTTCATTTACTACACACGCGTCTGCTATTCAGAATTATTAAAGGCAGAAATTACAAATAGCAGAATAAACACAGTTATGGAAAACCCCATATTTCTCTCAAGACAGGGGTACTTTAGTGGAACTGTATCTAGGAATTCAAGATGCGGAAATTACTAGCTGCTATTTGCCTGTTTATGATCATCTGTTTACCAATCATTTGCTTATTTTCTTAACCATGTTTCTGCTTGATGCCCAAACTGACCCTTTGCCAGCATACTGACCACGTCTCTGCTTGCAACCTGAACTGATCCTTGCCTGTTTATCGACCACATTTCTGCCTGCTGCTTGGACTGATCCTTTGCCTGCACACTAACCACATCTCTGCCTGCCGCCTGACTGACCTTGACCTGTTTAATGACCATGTTTCTGCCTGTCACCTGGACTGATCCATTGCCTGCATGCTGTGCACTGGTCCAAATCATTTGGTGGAGGGGAAATTATGGTGTGGGGATGTTTTACCAGGGTTTAGGCATGGCCCCTTAGTTCCAGTGAACGAAGACATTTTGGACAATTTCATGCTCCCAACTTTGTGGGAACAGTTTGGGGATGACTGCGCACCAGTGCAAAAGCAAGGTCCATGAAGACATGGATGAGCGAGTTTGGGGTGGAGGAACTTGAGTGACCTCAACCCAATAGAACAAATTTGGGATGAATTAGAGTGGAGACTGTGAGCCAGGCCTTCTCGTCCAACTTCAGGGCCTGACCTTACAAATGCGCTTCTGGAAGAATGGTCAAACACTCCCATAGACACACTCCTGAACCTTGTGTGCAGCCTTCCCAAAAGAGTTGAAGCTGTTATAGCTGCAAAGGGCGGGCCAACTCAATATTGAACATTATGGACTAAGACTGGGATGCCATTAACCACCTGAGGACTGCCCACGCAAATATACTGCGGCAGGGCGGTCCTCCTGCACGAAATCACGTCCCTGATTTTGCACACAGGGCCTGGGGCGTGCGCTGCCGGCGACCTGCTCCCGCTATGATTGGACACAACGGGAGCCAATTAGAGGGTCAGGCGGACGCTGTCCACCTCTGTACCTGAATTGATCTTGTCCTGTTTATCAATTACTTTTCTGCCTGCCACCTGCACTGATCGCTTGCCTGCATACTACCCACATCTCTGAATGCCACCTGAACTGACCCTGGTCTGTTATTATATCATGTTTCTGTCTACCTCTTGGACTAATCTTTTGCTTGTTTGATGTCAATGTCTCTGCCTGTCACCTGTACTGACCCAACTGCATTTCTCAGCCATCCTCTGTGGGCAAATGTCTTCCTGGAACCACAGGTACTCTTTTGTTCACTCTTTGTTCAACTACCTGTACTCCCTGGCTCGTAAACATAGCATCGCGTATAATTTCTGGGAGCAGCCAAGTACCTGCTTGGCTTAGGGGAATGGATGCTGCCATAGATGAATATACACTAAGATATATTCCTTGACCACTCATACCAAGGCAAAAAAATTATGGCACACTGTTTTTGTCATAACGTCATTTGATTTTTCTAATACACAAGAAGCAATGTCAGGTACATCATTTTAAAAAGTCTCACACATATTGTATTCCCATACTCAGGAGGTGTAGTAGAATGTGTTTTGGGGTGTAATTCTATGTGTGGGAAATATATTTTTACATTGACAAATTTATGTAAAAAAAACTTGTGGCAAAAAATGACATTTTCAGAAGACCAATTATGCCAGAAATGTTAGATAGGAAAGGTAGATAGGAAATGAAATGCCTTGTATATGCTTCTTGGCAACCTCAAGGTACACTTTGGATTTAGGGCCCCTGTATGTGGCTAAGCTGTGAAAAGTCTCAAACATTTGGTATCCATATACTTATAGTAGGTGGTGTAGCAATACAATAAAACAATAAAATGCTTAGATAAACTTAATGAAAACATCATTCAAGAAAGTCCATATTAATCTGATTTAACAGCAGAAAGATCAAGTGAAATAATCAGCTTGTGAGGACACCGCCACCAACACCCAAACACACTGCCTCTTACCAGCAGGTGGATAACACAGGCATAGGTAATTTTTCAGCAACCACTCCTCAGCAGTATGGGGGGTAAGCTCAGCAGTTCCTTCACTTGCCTCTCAGTGACAGGATCATTGCCAACACGGATTTAAAAATGCCACCAATGCAATTATCCAATGAAAGGAAAAGAACGCTTCATAGTGCAGACGTCCCAAACAAGTAAACTTATTGCAAAGTTTAAAAGGAGATTACACTCACAATTTAGTGGCAGATAGTAGGCATGTTAATAGGAGAAACGTCCAGCGTTTCAAACCAAAAAGATAGCCGCTGCGTCCCAGCAATAGAATCGCGTCACACATTACAGGCTCCTCCCCCACGTGTTTCCTCATCAATGACGTTGTCAGGGGCGTGGCCATACATGTATTGGACTTAATTTATATAGAGGGCGGCTTAATGATGGACAGATTGGTCTAAAAACCAGACACAGGAAACAGGAATACTAAGAGGAATGGCAAAATGGGTTTTCGAGTGTGATTTTAAGAATTCCCATGCTGTGTGTTAGAAATATTTTGCTAAAATGAAAATTAAACTGCGCTTGCTGTGTAAAAAATCAGACTTCTACAGACACTAAATCAGACTGCTACAGCCACTATATCTGAATACAAGATAATGAGACAATTATGTAAGTAATGGTGTGTTGTCCACTCAAAGAATCCCAATGTATCAAAAAATGGGTAATCTATAAAAAGTGGTATGTGCTATGAAATATAATATCAATCAACAGACAAAGTGTTAATATAACAAAAAATGTAAAATATATACAAAATAAATAATGTGGTTCTTATGAAACAAATTCACCAAAAGTGCCTTGTGCAATGAACGATTCAATAATCGATTTGATTTTTGTCCTCTATGCTTTGTCAGTGGCAAGCTTCTTGAAGTTACGATTTTGGAAAGTGGTGTCGGTGGCTAGGTCCAGTAATGTCCCTCTCGATGCTGAGATAGAGCCTGGGAAAGTTTAGTGATTCATGCCTGTGTAACCTCTTATATTTAGAGGTTGGTTGTCTGGTAAACAGCTCCTCCCCTTTCTATGGTGGTGGTCTCACTAACCTGAGTGCTAGTAATTCAATCAACAATGGTGGTTGAGCATCAGATGGACTTATACATATGATTTTTTATGAGCTGCATGGACAATTATTGAATTATTATGGATTAATTGCACTTTATTGAATCGTCCATTGCACTTTTGGTGAATTTGTTTCATAATACACAATGCACCTAATTTGAAGAGCCACATTATTTATTTATTTTTTATATATATTTAAATTTTTTATATTTTTGGTTGTATTAACACTTTGTCTGCTGATTTATATTATATTTCATCCATAGCACTTTTTATAGATTACCTATCTTAATACATTGGTATTCTTTGAGTGGATGGGGCACCATTTCTTATATAAATTTCTTAGAAATATTTTATTAATTGACAACTTTGTTAATTAAATTAATTTCCATTTCTTTCTTCTTTTTCAAAAAACTCGAGGCAAAAAAATGTAAGCTTCAAGAGACTTACTATACCTCTTATCAAACACCTTGGGGTTTCTGTTCTCCACAATGAGGTGATAAAAAAAAAAAAGCTCTGTTTATCTCAAAGAAATTATATAAAATTTATGTGGGTGCAGTTTTGCATGATCAAATAACTGTCAGTCAAAATATCACAGCAGTGAAAACTGAAAGACATCCAGGACAGGATAGGGGGTTCAACATGCCAGTCCTCAAGTGGGTAAATACCACCTACTGCACTCCTGGCTGCTGCAGCCAAGAAAATGCTTACTGGGATTCACAGCAATGCAATAAGTTTTCAGTTATAAGAAGTTAAGAGCACATTGGATTTTGGATAGTACAGTTATTTTTTGTACTTGCTGAATTTTTCAAGATGTGAGTGTATTGGAGAGATATACTGCATGTGTTTTTATTTTATTTTGCGCTGACACATTTAATATTAAAGTGGGAGTAAACTTCCATACATTAATTTTTACCTATAGGTAAGCCTATAATAAGGCTTACCTATAGGTACTGTAAACATCTCCTAAACATGCACAGCTGGTGACATCACCAGCACATGCGCTATAAAGGAACGGCCACCCGGGCTGTTCCTTCAGATTCCTGTGCCATTAAAGGCAATTCCTGCACACATGCGCAGGAGTGACGGCATTGCGGCCCCGTCACTCACACAGCCGGAGTCTGCGAACCCAGAAGGAAGATGGGTGAAGAAGGAAGTCCTGTCAGCAGTGACAGCTCGCTGCTGGAAGAGCTTTATTCTAAGGTAAGTTTCACATAATGTGCTAGTATGCGATGCATACTAGCACATTATAACTTTGCCTTGCAGGTTAAAAAAGAAAAGCTGGCAGTTTACTACCACTTTAATATAATGAAATAAAATAGAACAGCAATCATGTAAAATGTTAAAAGCACACCATAATAGCTTTATGGTAAACACTACATTAAAAACACACCAAAAGTTTCATGTTAAAAAGGAAACAGTCAGGCAATAACTTTTGCTAACAGTTTCATAAACAAGCCCCTAAAAATGTTCTGTAATTACAGAGAGAAAAGTCTACCCTTACATCACCTTTAAATAATAATGGTACTGCGCTCCATGTTTATTGAATTCATCTATCACAGTTAAATGCATCTCTAATTTATTTTAACTTTCCTACATTGTATATTATGTTTTTCTCTCAAACCCACCTCCATGTTTTTTTTTTTTTACTAACAAAAAGAAGTGTGATCTTACATGTACATTTGAGAAGTGCGCACATGCTGATTATTTCCTTTTTCATAAATAGGGATGAGCTTTCTGTTTGGGTCAAACATGAGTTTGACTGGAACATTGGCTATTCCCCCATTCGTGGAAAACCGAACATTATGGGCCATTCGTGCCAAATTCGAGCCACGCGTAAAATCTCGTAATGCACTGCGGAAGCGCAGTGCATTGCTGTATGATGATTGGCCAGAGCATGCACCATGACCTGCATGCTTTGGCCAATCCTAGTGCCCTCAGCTAAGAGAGCCATAATTGGCCAAAGGCAGGGTGCCTTTGGTCAATCATGGCTCAGGGGGACTAAGTCCATGCCCCACACTATATAAGGCTGCCTGCACATCCGCCCCGTGAAGTGTGTTGTTGGCGTGGATGGAGAGAGAGTGTCATTTAGATTGAGCAGGCAGGCAGGTTATTCAGTTAGCTGCAGTGTATTTAATATATATATATATATATATATATATATATATATATATATATATATATATATATACACACAGTCTCGTATATATATATATCCACTGTATCCAGTTTAGCTATATCTGACTGCAGTCCATTCCTGGTGTACTGTTTCTAATATACTTTAGGCAGGCAGGTTATTCAGTTAGCTGCAGTGTATTTTATATATATATATATATATATATATATATATATATATATACAGACAGTCATATATATATATATATATATATATATCCAGTTTAGCTATATCTGACTGCAGTCCATTCCTGGTGTACTATTTCTAATATACTTCAGGCAGGCAGGTTATTCAGTTGCAGTGTATTTAATATATATATATACAGATAGTCTTGTATATATATATCCACTGTATCCAGTTTAGCTATATCTGACTGCAGTCTGTTCCTGGTGTACTGTTTCTAATATACTTCAGGCAAGCAGGTTATTCAGTTAGTCTTGTGTGTGTATGTGTATTAGGGATGAGCCGAACACCCCCCGGTTCGGTTCGCACCAGAACCCGCGAACGGACCGAAAGTTCGCACGAACGTTAGAACCCCATTGACGTCTATGGGACTCGAACGTTCGAAATCAAAAGTGCTCATTTTAAAGGCTAATTTGCATGGTATTGTCCTAAAAAGGGTTTGGGGACCCGGGTCCTACCCCAGGGGACATGTATCAATGCAAAAAAAACTTTTAAAAACGGCCGTTTTTTCGGGAGCAGTGATTTTAATGATGCTTAAAGTAAAAAAAAAAAAAGTGAAATATTCCTTTAAATATCGTACCTGGGGGGTGTCTATAGTATGCCTGTAAAGTGACGCGTGTTTCCCATGTTTAGAACAGTCCCTGCACCAAATGTCATTTTTAAAGGAAAAAATCTCATTTAAAACTGCTTGCGGGTTTAATGTCATGTCGGGTCATGGCAATATGGATGAAAATCAGTGAGACAAACGGCATGGGTACCCCCCAGTCCATTACCAGGCCCTTTGGGTCTTGTATGGATATTAAGGGGAACCCCGCACCCAAATTAAAATAAGGAAAGGTGTGGGGCCACCAGGCCCTATATACTCTGAACAGCAGTATACAGGCGGTGCAAACAAGACAGGGACTGTAGGTTTGTTGTTAAGTAGAATCTGTTTGTAATTTTGAACATTTTTAACGTGTTTAGCTCCAGCCAAAAAATCTTTTCTAAGCTTTTTGGAAAACATAGGGAAGGGTTATCACCCCTGTGACATTTGTTTTGCTGTCTTTCCTCCTCTTCAGAAGATTTCACCTCACTTTTTTGTCCCAATGAAAAATGTTTTTTGAAAATTTGGGTTTTTTTGTGGAACAAGGATTGGAAAGCATCAGTGGAAAGGAGAAATTGTTTTCCCATATTAACTCTTACAGGAGAGAATTTCCCTTCCTAGGGGTAGATTTCATCTCACTTCCTGTTGTCTCCTTCCATTTGCAAGTAGGAGTCGTTTGTAAGTTAGATGTTTGAAAGTAGGGTCCTGCCCTATATACTCAGCAGAAATTTGGGCCTTAGGTGTTGCTGTGGCCACAACACTGTAAGCCCTCACAGGGCCCTGCTGTGAAATATTAGATCAAGAATTGTAATTACATGCCCCTGTTGAACAGGAGCTGAAAAATTAGGCCTTAGGCACTGGTGCTGGTGCCACAACACTGCAACCCCTCACAGACACTCTAGTTGGAACGCAGGAACGAGCCCTGCTGCAAAGTATTGCTTCAAAAATTGTAATTACACGCCCCTGTTAGACAGGGGCAGAAAAATTGGGCCTTAGGCACTGGTGCTGGTGCCACAACACTGCAACCCCTCACAGACACTCTAGTTGGAACGCAGGAACGAGCCCTGCTGCAAAGTATTGCATCAAAAATTGTAATTACACGCCCCTGTTGGACAGGGGCAGAAAAATTGGGCCTTAGGCACTGGTGCTGGTGCCACAACACTGCAACCCCTCACAGACACTCTAGTTGGAACGCAGGAACGAGCCCTGCTGCAAAGTATTGCATCAAAAATTGTAATTACACGCCCCTGTTAGACAGGGGCAGAAAAATTGGGCCTTAGGCACTGGTGCTGGTGCCACAACACTGCAACCCCTCACAGACACTCTAGTTGGAATGCAGGAACGAGCCCTGCTGCAAAGTATTACATCAAAAATTGTAATTACACGCCCCTGTTAAACAGGGGCTGAAAAATTGTGCCTTAGGCACTGGTGGTGGCGCCCAGAACCAAAAATGTTCTTACAAGCTATCAGCGTGATGATTGAGGAGGAAGAGGATAATTACTCAGGGATAGTCACTCAGCATCAGCATAGGCAGTCTTTGAAGGGATCTGAGATTTCAAAAAAAATTATTCGGTTACATCAGCATCAGGTGCTTGGTAGCTGGTGGTGATCCAAGACTCATTCATTTTTATGAAGGTCAGCCGATCGACCGAGTCGGTGGACAGACGCACCCTGTGATCGGTTACCACGCCTCCAGCAGCACTGAATGTGCGTTCCGAAAGAACGCTGGATGCAGGACAGGCCAGTAGCTCAATTGCATACTGTGCAAGCTCTGGCCAGTGATCCATCCTCAAGACCCAGTAACCCAGAGGATTTTCGGTGGGAAAGGTGTCCAAGTCTGATCTTGCCCCTAGGTATTCCTGCACCATGTAAAACAGACGCTGGCGATGGTTGCTGGAACCGATCATACCTTGGGGCTGCGGACCAAAAAATTGTCTGAACGCATCGGTCAGACGGCCACCTTCTCCACCGCTCCTTCTTTGACTGACCGAAGCCTCAGCAACACGTTGTCCAGAAACAGGAGTTTGTAACCTCCCAGTCTCTGGGAACGCGTTGCACAGACCTTTCTGCAAGGCCTCCCGAAGATGTTTCATCCTCTGCTCCCTTTGCGATGGCAAGATAAGGTCCGCAACCTTACCCTTGTAACGTGGATCAAGGAGGGTTGCCAGCCAGTATTGGTCCTTCTCCTTGATACCACGAATACGAGGATCCTTACGCAGGCTTTGCAGGATCAGGGAGGCCATGCAGCGTAGGTTTGCTGAGGCATTCGGTCCGGAGTCCTCTGGGTCACTAAGAACGACATGGTCCGCAGCCACCTCCTCCCAGCCACGTACAAGTCCATGTGTTTCTTGGGACTGATCCCTTAAAGACTGCTGCTGAGTGCCAGGCTCCACCTCCATACTGACACAATCTTCCTCCTCCTCCTCTTCCTCCTCGTCCTCTTCCTGTGTGATCGGCGGGCACGCAGGAACACTGTCTGGATAAAGGGGGCCTTGAGAGCTAAGGAAGTCCTCCTCTTCCTGCCTCTGTTCTGCCTCAAGTGCCCTGTCCATTATTCCACGCAGCGTGTGCTCCAACAGGTGGACAAGGGGGACAGTGTCACTGATGCATGCACTGTCACTGCTCACCATCCTCGTGGCCTCCTCGAATGGTGACAGGACAGTGCATGCATCCCTGATCATGGCCCACTGGCGTGGGGAAAAAAAACCAAGCTCCCCTGACCCTGTCCTGGTGCCATAGTCGCACAGGTACTCATTGATGGCCCTCTGCTGCGTGTGCAGCCGCTGCAGCATGGCCAACGTTGAGTTCCACCTGGTGGGCATGTCACAGATTAGGCGGTTCTTGGGCAGGTTAAACTCCTTTTGGAGGTCCGTCAGCTGAGCACTGGCATTATATGACTGGCGGAAATGCACACAGACTTTCCTGGCCTGCCTCAGGACATCCTGTAAGCCCGGGTACCTGCCCAAGAACCGCTGCACCACCAAGTTAAGGACGTGAGCCAAACAGGGCACATGGGTCATTTGTCCCTGTCGGAGGGCAGAGAGGAGGTTGGTGCCATTGTCGCAAACCACCATTCCTGCCTTAAGTTGGCGTGGCGTCAACCACCTCTGAACCTGCCCCTGCAGAGCTGACAGAACCTCTGCCCCAGTGTGGCTCCTGTCCCCCAAGCACACCAGCTCAAGCACCGCATGGCATCTTTTGGCCTGCGTACTTGCGTAGCCCCTTGAACGCCTACGGAGCACCGCTGGTTCCGAGGAAGAGGCCATGGAGGAAGAAGAAGAGGAGGGGGTGGAGGAGAGAGGTGTGTCACAATCAGCATTTTGGAGGCGTGGTGGCGGAACAACCTCCAACACTACTGCACCTTGTCCTGCATCCTTCCCAGCTGCCAGCAGAGTCACCCAATGCGCCGTGAAACTTAGGTAACGTCCCTGTCCATGCCTGCTGGACCATGAGTCAGCGGTAATATGCACCTTACCGCTGACCGCCCTGTCCAGCGAGGCATGGACGTTGCCTTCCACATGCCAGTAGAGAGCCGGAATCGCCTTCCGTGAGAAAAAGTGGCGTTTGGGTACCTGCCACTGAGGAACCGCACATTCCACAAACTCACGGAAGGGGGCAGAGTCTACCAACTGAAAAGGCAGCAGTTGAAGTGCTAGCAATTTTGCCAAGCTAGCATTCAACCGCTGGGCATGTGGATGGCTGGGAGCAAACTTCTTTCGGCGGTGCAGCAGCTGGGGCAGGGAAATTTGCCTGGTACAATCTGACGTCGGTGTACCAAAAGCAGATTGCCCACAAGTACTTGGCTGTGACACACCTAATTCTACACCTTCATTCCTCTCACTGCAGGTCTCAGAGAGGACTGAAGGTCTAGTGGGGTTGGAAATCTCAGCTGATGAGGAGCAAGGAGAGATCCTCTTTGTTCTTTGGTGTGGGTCTTTTAGATACGCTTGCCAACGAACTGCATGGCAGGTCAACATATGTCTGGTCAAGCATGTGGTACCCAAGCGGGAGATGTTTTGGCCACGCGAGATACGCTTGAGACATATGTTGCAAATAGCAGCGGTGCGATCTGATGCACTCGTCTCAAAAAAGGCCCACACCAAAGAACTTTTTGAATAACGCACAGAGACTGCAGCGCCCTGCACATGTGGAGCTTTGGGGTGTGATGCAGTCAATGTGCTGCCCTTAGGCTGGCCCCTGGAGGGCATCCTGCCTCGTTGGTGATGTGCCGCCGCCTCCTCCTCCTCCTCCTCCTCCTCCTCTCTCCTATCAGGCACCCATGTTGAGTCAGTGACCTCATCATCCCCTCCCTCCTCATCACTGGAGCAAACCTGGCAGTATGCTGCAGCAGGGGGAGCATGACTGCCAGATTGCTGTCCTTCTTGGGCACCCCCTCTGTCCGTGCTCATGTTACTGCCTTCATCGAGCTCAGTATCGTCATCAGAGCCTTCCAAACGCTGGGCATCCTCCTGGAGCATGTACCCAACACTGTGGTCAAACAGTTCGAGGGAATCCTCATGAGGACATGGTGGAGCTAGGGAAGGAGTCACTGATGACATTGAGCTGAGGGAAGAGGCCGCTGCTTTGCCAGACAAAGCACCCTGGGCATGGGTGAGAGAGGATGAGGAGGATGAGGACGGCTTGGTCATCCACTCGACCAAGTCTTCCGCATGTTGCGGCTCAACACGGCCAGCTGCCGAAAAAAAGGCCAAGCGTGTCCCATGGCCACGTGCTGATGAGGATGCACCGTCTCCACGACCAGCACTAGACACAGAGCCTGCTTGCCCTCTCTTATTGGCTTGTGACTGTCTGCCTCTCCTTCTTGGCCTTCCAGACATACTAATGGCCTGTAGCTGCACTAAGCTGGGATAGAACACCTGTAATTTTCTTCAGGTAGCTTTATATACTGTAACCAGACAAGCCTGCCTGTCAGTAGGAAGATAACAGGAACGGATCTAGCTGAACACTGTGAGCAGGACGCACTGTACTAAATGTAAATAGTCTAGCTGCCTGACCGTGGTACTAATAGGATCAAATAGAACACCTGTAATTTTCTTCAGGTAGCTTTATATACTGTAACCAGACAAGCCTGCCTGTCAGTAGGAAGATAACAGGAACGGATCTAGCTGTACACTGTGAGCAGGACGCACTGTACTAAATGTAAATAGTCTAGCTGCCTGACCGTGGTACTAATAGGATCAAATAGAACACCTGTAATTTTCTTCAGGTAGCTTTATATACTGTAACCAGACAAGCCTGCCTGTCAGTAGGAAGATAACAGGAACGGATCTAGCTGAACACTGTGAGCAGGACGCACTGTACTAAATGTAAATAGTCTAGCTGCCTGACCGTGGTACTAATAGGATCAAATAGAACACCTGTAATTTTCTTCAGGTAGCTTTATATACTGTAACCAGACAAGCCTGCCTGTCAGTAGGAAGATAACAGGAACGGATCTAGCTGAACACTGTGAGCAGGACGCACTGCACTAAATGTAAATAGTCTAGAAGATAACAGGAACGGATCTAGCTGAACACTGTGAGCAGGACGCACTGCACTAAATTTAAATAGTCTAGAAGATAACAGGAACGGATCTAGCTGAACACTGTGAGCAGGACGCACTGCACTAAATGTAAATAGTCTAGAAGATAACAGGAACGGATCTAGCTGAACACTGTGAGCAGGACGCACTGCACTAAATGTAAATAGTCTAGAAGATAACAGGAACGGATCTAGCTGAACACTGTGAGCAGGACGCACTGCACTAAATGTAAATAGCAGGAACGGATCTAGCTGAACACTGTGAGCAGGACGCACTGCACTAAATGTAAATAGTCTAGAAGATAACAGGAACGGATCTAGCTGAACACTGTGAGCAGGACGCACTGCACTAAATGTAAATAGCAGGAACGGCTCTAGCTGAACACTGTGAGCAGGACGCACTGCACTAAATGTAAATAGCAGGAACGGATCTAGCTGAACACTGTGAGCAGGACGCACTGCACTAAATGTAAATAACAGGAACGGATCTAGCTGAACACTGTGAGCAGGACGCACTGCACTAAATGTAAATAGTCTAGAAAATAACAGGAACGGATCTAGCTGAACACTGTGAGCAGGACGCACTGCACTAAATGTAAATAGCAGGAACGGATCTAGCTGAACACTGTGAGCAGGACGCACTGCACTAAATGTAAATAGCAGGAACGGATCTAGCTGAACACTGTGAGCAGGACGCACTGCACTAAATGTAAATAGCAGGAACGGATCTAGCTGAACACTGTGAGCAGGACGCACTGCACTAAATGTAAATAACAGGAACGGATCTAGCTGAACACTGTGAGCAGGACGCACTGCACTAAATGTAAATAGCAGGAACGGATCTAGCTGAACACTGTGAGCAGGACGCACTGCACTAAATGTAAATAGCAGGAACGGATCTAGCTGAACACTGTGAGCAGGACGCACTGCACTAAATGTAAATTACAGGAACGGATCTAGCTGAACACTGTGAGCAGGACGCACTGCACTAAATGTAAATAGTCTAGAAGATAACAGGAACGGATCTAGCTGAACACTGTGAGCAGGACGCACTGCACTAAATGTAAATAGCAGGAACGGATCTAGCTGAACACTGTGAGCAGGACGCACTGCATTAAATGTAAATAGTCTAGATAGAAGATAACAGGAACGGATCTAGCTAAACTGAATACAGTGTATATATATATATGCAACACCTGGGATGCATATATATACACAATACACTGTAAGTGCAGCTAACTGACTGACTGTTCTGCCTAATCTATCTAACTCAAATCAAATGACACTGTCTCTCTCTCTCTCTATCTCTCAGCACACCGGAACACACACTACACAGGGCCGCCGTGCAGGCGGCCTTATATAGTGTGGGGTGTGTACTAAATCCCCTGAGCCATAATTGGCCAAAGCCACCCTGGCTTTGGCCAATTACAGCTCTCTCTACGGACGGCGCTGTGATTGGCCAAGCATGCGGGTCATAGTGCATGCTTGGCCAATCATCAGCCAGCAATGCACTGCGATGCCGCAGTGAATTATGGGCCGTGACGCGCCACACGAATTTAGCGCGAACGGCCCACATCGTTCGCAATTCGGCGAACGGGCGAACAGCCGATGTTCGAGTCGAACATGGGTTCGACTCAAACACGAAGCTCATCCCTAATGTGTATGTATATATATATATATATATATATATATATATATATATATATATATATATATATATATAGTGGGGACGGAAAGTATTCAGACCCCCTTAAATTTTTCACTCTTTGTTATATTGCAGCCAATTGCTAAAATCATTTAAGTTCATTTTTTTTTCTCATTAATGTACACACAGCACCCCATATTGACAGAAAAACACAGAATTGTTGACATTTTTGCAGATTTATTAAAAAAGAAAAACTGAAATATCACATGGTCCTAAGTATTCAGACCCTTTGCTGTGACACTCATATATTTAACTCAGGTGCTGTCCATTTCTTCTGATCATCCTTGAGATGGTTCTACACCCTCATTTGAGTCCAGCTGTGTTTAATTATACTGATTGGACTTGATTAGGAAAGCCACACACCTGTCTATATAAGACCTTACAGCTCACAGTGCACGTCAGAGCAAATGAGAATCATAAGGTCAAAGGAATTGCCTGAAGAGCTCAGAGACAGAATTGTGGCAAAGCACAGATCTGGCCAAGGTTACAAAAAAATTTCTGCTGCAATTAAGGTTCCTAAGAGCACAGTGGCCTCCATAATCCTTAAATGGAAGATGTTTGGGATGACCAGAACCCTTCCTAGAGTTGGCCATCCGGCCAAACTGAGCTATCGGGGGAGAAGAGCCTTGGTGAGAGTGGTAAAGAAGAACTCAAAGATCACTGTGGCTGAGCTCCAGAGATGCAGTCAGGAGATGGGAGAAAGTTGTAGAAAGTCAACCATCACTACAGCCCTCCACCAGTCAGGGCTTTATGGCAGAGTGGCCCGACGGAAGCCTCTCCTCAGTGCAAGACACATGAGAGTCCGCATGGAGTTTGCTAAAAAAAAACACCTGAAGGACTCCGAGATGGTGAGAAATAAGATTCTCTGGTCTGATGAGACCAAGATAGAACTTTTTGGCCTTAATTCTAAGTGGTATGTGTGGAAAAAACCATACACTGCTCATCACCTGTCCAATACAGTCCCAACAGTGAAGCATGGTGGTGGCAGTATCATGCTGTGGGGGTGTTTTTCAGCTGCAGGGACAGGATGACTAGTTGCAATCGAGGGAAAGATGAATGCGGCCAAGTACAGGGATATCCTGGACGAAAACCTTCTCCAGAGTGCTCAGGACCTCAGACTGGGCCAAAGGTTTACCTTCCAACAAGACAATAACCCTAAGCACAAAGCTAAAATAATGAAGGAGTGGCTTTACAACAACTCCGTGACTGTTCTTGAATGGCCCAGCCAGAGCCCTGACTTAAATCCATAAATGCAGAGACCTAAAAATGGCTGTCCACCAACATTTACCATCCAACCTGACAGAACTGGAGAGGATCTGCAAGGAGGAATGGCAGAGGATCCCCAAATCCAGGTGTGAAAAACTTGTTGCATCGTTCCCAAAAAGGCTCATGGCTGTATTCGATCAAAAGGGTGCTTCTACTAAATACTGAGCAAAGGGTCTGAATACTTAGGACCATGTAATATTTCAGTTTTTCTTTTTTTGCAAAAATGTCAACAATTCTGTTTTTCTGTCAATATGGGGTGCTGTGTGTACATTAATGAGGAAAAAAATGAACTTAAATGATTTTAGCAAATGGCTACAATATAACGAAGAGTGAAAAATTTAAGGGGATCTGAATACTTTCCGTCCCCACTGTATATATATATATATATATATATATATATATATATATATATATATATGGTTCCCTAATAACCCAAAATTTTCTAAATCCAATTGTCATTGGGGCAGAAAGTGAGGTGAAATCCAAAAAGCTTAAAAATAGATTTTTTGGCTGGAGCTACACTTACAAAATATACCTGTTCAAAATTAGAAACCGATTCAACTTACAAACCTACAGTCCCTATCTTGTTTGTAACCCGGGGACCGCCTGTATACTGCTACTGTTCTGTTCAGAGTATATAGGCCTGGGGGCCCCACACCTTTTTTTTTTAAATTTGGGTGCAGGGTTCCCCTTAGTATCCATACCAGACCCAAAGGGCCTGGTAATGGGCTGGGTGGGGGGGGCAACATTACATCACAGCCGCAAGCAGTTTTAAATGACTTTTATTCCTTTAGAAATGTCATTTTGTGCAGGGACTGTTTTAAACACGGGAAAAATGCGCCACTTTACAGGCATACTATAGTCACTCCCCAGGCACGATATTTAAAGGAATATTTTACTTTTATTGTTTCACTTTAAGCATTATTAAAATAACTGCTCCTGAAAAAATGGCTGTTTTTAAAACTTTTTTTGCATTGATACATGTCCCCTGGGGCAGGACACGGGTCCCCACTTTTTATGACAATAACTTGAGTATTAGAATTTAAAATTAGCACTTTTGATTTTTCACGTTCGAGTCCCATAGACTTTAATGGTGTTCGTGTGTTCGTACTCATTTTTTGCCTGTTCGCACGTTCTGCCGTGAACCAAACCGGGGGGTGTTCGGCTCATTCCTATTCATAAATATCATTAAAGGCTGCCACCATTATGCTTAATCACACCCCAAGACAATTATTCTTTAATTATTCTTGTTATTTTAATAAACCTGGTCCATGCATATGTAATTTCTTAATTTGTATGGAGAAAATATTGGGCTGCCATTTCTGATCTCTTTTTTAAAATGCCAGTTGACTGACTTTCTTTGTTACATAGTTACATAGTTACATAGTAGATGAGGTTGAAAAAACACACAAGTCCATCAAGTCCAACCTATGTGTGTGATTATATGTCAGTATTACATTGTATATCCCTGTATGTTGCGGTCGTTCCGGTGGTTATCTAATAGTTTTTTGAAACTATCGATGCTCCCCGCTGAGACCACCGCCTGTGGAAGGGAATTCTACATCCTTGCCGCTCTTACAGTAAAGAGCCCTCTACGTAGTTTAAGGTTAAACCTCTTTTCTTCTAATTTTAATGAGTGGCCACGTGTCTTGTTAAACTCTCTTCCGCAAAAAAGTTTCAACTCTATTGTGGGGTCACCCGCATAGTATTTATAAATTGAAATCATATCCCCTCTCAAGCGTCTCTTCTCCAGAGAGAATAAGTTCAGTGCTCGCAACCTTTCCTCATAACTAATATCCTCCAGACCCTTTATTAGCTTTGTTGCCCTTCTTTGTACAGCAGCTTGGCATTGCATACCATTGCTGAGCCTATCATCTACTAGGACGCCCAGGTCCTTTTCCATCCTAGATTCCCCCAAGAGATTCTCCCCCCAGTGTATAAATTGCATTCATATTTTTGCCACCCAAATGCATTATTTTAAATTTTTCTACATTAAACCTCATTTGCCATGTAGTTGCCCACCCCATTAATTTGTTCAGATCAAGGTTTCCACATCCTGCGGAGAAGTTATTGCCCTGCTTAGCTTAGTATCATCTGCAAATACAGAGATTGAACTGTTTACCCCATCCTCCAGGTCATTTATGAACAAATTAAATAGGATTGGTCCCAGCACAGAACCCTGGGGGACCCCACTACCCACCTCTGACCATTACGGGTACTCCCCATTTATCACCACCCTTTGAACTTGCCCTTGTAGCCAGTTTTCAATCCATGTCCTCACCCTATGGTCCATGCCAACGGACCTTATTTTGTACAGTAAACATTTATGGGGAACTGTGTCAAATGCTTTTGCAAAATCCAGATACACCACGTCTTTGGACCTTCCTTTATCTAGATGGCAACTCACCTTCTCACAGAAGGTTAATAGATTGGTTTGGCAAGAACCATTCTTCATAAATCCATGCTGATTACTGCTAACAATACCGTTCTCGTTACTAAAATCTTGTGTATAGTCCCTTATCATACCCTCTAAGAGCTTGCATACTATTGATGTTAGGCTAACTGGTCTGTAATTCCCAGGGATATATTTTGGGCCCTTTTTAAATAAATATTGGTGCTACATTGGCTTTTCTCTAATCACCTGGTACCATTCCAGTCAGTGGACTGTCAGTAAAAATTAAGAACAATAATCTGGCAATTACTTGACTGAGTTCCCTAAGCACCCTCGCATGCAAGCCATCTGGTCCCAGAGATTTATTAATGTTAAGTTTCCCAAGTCTAATTTTAATTCTGTCCTCTGTTAACCATGGAGGTGCTTCCTGTGATGTGTCATATGGATATGAAGCCCCCGATTCCCTCGTGAAGAGTGAGGAGAAGAATTCATTCAATACCTTCGCCATCTCACCATCCTATGTAACCAGATGTCCTTCCTCATTCTTGATGAGGCCAATATGGTCTGTCCTCCCTTTTTTCCCTAATTGCACCCTTACATTTCTTGTTGCATTCTTTATAAAGTCTAAATGCTGATGATGATCCCTCAACCTTGTATTTTTTGAAGGCCTCCTCCTTTGCTTTTATATGCATTTTTACAATGGAGTTAAGCCATCCAGGACTTTTGTTCGCTCTTTAAAATGTGTTACTCAATGGGATGCATTGGCTAATGCCCTTATTTAATATGTATGTATATAAATAACTTCAAACAAGAAAAATTACTGCGCTATCCCAAAATCCAATCTATGAAGATATGTGGTATATATTGTGAAAAAGAGGTGGTTTGTGCAGCTGCAACCATAAATGTGAGACACATCCACTTACTAAACACTATATACAAAAAAAAAATAGCTGCGCTGTCACTTAAAAGTGAATACAAAAAATAGATCACCTTAATAACTGCAGGTTGTGCACCCATATACCATAAATAAACAGTGAAAGAAAAATAAAAATTATAATTAAATGATCATCATGAATCAAATAAAATGAAACTAAAAAAACTGAACATGAGCAGTCCAATTCAAAGATTGATGGAGCAAGAGAAATTCATAGAATAAAAAGTTCATTGGTGGAAAAGTCTTTCAGAGGGGGAATATAACAGTCATCCAAACGGTGTGAGACATGCGATTTTTCCACCCTGAGGAGCGTGATGACAGGAAAGTTCCTCCATCTTAAGACAAACTGCCCCTTACCAGATCCAGTGATCTCTTGTTAGGGAGATCGTATGAGCGTATGGCTGTCTCCCCCAGCCTGGGGTCTCTGCTGGGAGCGGATCTCAAAAGTATCACCTCTCAGGGGGTCCTCTAAATGATGAAAAAACGCTCGTTCCCCATGGAAAAATACATAAGAGAAACCTCCATAGCGTAACACAGTTTTGCAGTTTTATTGTAAAGATAAAAAAACACACTTACAGAGTAGTAGTGTCAAATTCACATTAAAATCACAAGCCGGCTGGCTCCAGACTGCTGCCCGTTGCTTCCGGGATCAGCGATGGATGGTGGTGACGTCAGCATGCCGCTCCTCCCTACGCCGTTTCGACAAACCTGTCGTCTTCCAGGGGCACGGGCAGCGTGCTGACTCACCACCTATATGTATCCTACCAACTCAACAGAACGCCCCCTTCTGAGATCAAGGTGTCCAGTGTTGATGTCGCCATCTTAAGAATGGGCAAAACGCCCTTTTTCAAGTAAAACTTATCTGTTACTAAGGTAACTCAATGAAGATATACCTGTAACTGCATGTTGACCATTTAAAAGTTTAAATAAAAAAGTATTTTATTATAAAAAAGATTAACTGAAAAGCAATCTTTCCAATCCCCCCATATGATGGCAATGGAGGTTGAACGTCAGAGATTACATCCTTATAGCCCAAATTTACAAGTGACAGTCAGGATATTGTGACAACCACAGACCCGCCATGGCTACATACCACCCGATGCTCGATACTATCGACATGCATATAACAAAAAGGGACACAACATAGTATGCATGGGGATCCGACCACGCATGCTCACGGACAGTGTTAGATGCATGCACGACAGATCCCAAATTGCTCGATAGATCGAATAAGTTGCTAAATATTGAGACTGGTAATATAATTGGTTATTCGTCCCCCCCAAAAAAATTTCTAACCATTATCAATAAAGGCATTTACATCTGTGTCAATATTGAGGCCGTGAGGGGTATAACACCGGACCCGATGGATCCAAGCCATTTCAAGTCTAGACAATTCCCTGACTAAGGAGCCACCCCTCCAATGGGCACTATACCTGTCTATCCCCAAAAATAGAGTATTTGCAGGGTTACGATTATGATGTAACGCATAGTGCTTGGACACCAAGTGAAATTGAAAGCCATTTTTGATATTTGTGATGTGTTCCCCCAGGCGGACTTGCATAGGCCGTTTAGTCCTGCCTATATATTGCAGCCCACACAGGCATTGCAATAAATATACAACCCCCTTCGAACTACACGTGATGAAAGGCTCTATTTTATGTACCCTAGATGTACTGTGAGATATGAAGGACTCGGTTTTCCTCTGTTTGCTTTTATTGAGTGAGCAAATCTGACACCTACAACACTGATGGTAACCCTGGAAGAACGACACCTTTTGAGTAGGTGGGTCCACCACATTAGGCGCAATCCTGTCCCGCAAAGATGGAACCCCCCTAAACACAATCTGTGGTTTCTCCTTTCAATAAATTTTTATTAATAGAAGTTTAGTTATAACAATTATGGCGTACAATTCAACAAACGAAAGAGGATGTAAGGGAACAGTAAGTGCAAATAATTCCAGAGCGAAGCCTCGCTAAGTAGGACGCATTGAGTAACATTTCGTACAATACCAGTATACATGTCGAGAATTATAGTCAGGGATATCGTATCTCATTAGCGGGAATGAGTTAAGCTAACTATTCAGCAAGATCAATCAACAATAAGAGACAGGGATAGAACTTTGTTGGGGGAAGTAATACTACTGGCATTATATAATAGAGGACTCTCGGATCTGCGAGGGCTCAGGGGTCAGGGGAGGTGCCCAGACCCGCCCCAGCAGGGAACACACTGCGGGCCAGGGGCCTCCCCCCCCCGAGCCCTAGACCCCAGAAGAGTCCGCCCTAACCAGGCGAACCCTATAACATTATACTAATATGATAACTTGGAAATCCTATCCAACTAATGTCTAAGGTCGAGTGACCAAACAAACGTTGCTAGGTATTAGCTAGCTTGGGGGGAGGTCTTAACAACTAAGTAGCCCTGGACTCGAGGAGCCCAAGAGTTGTAGAGGTAACTCCCTACATCTCTAAGATAAGTAACTATTAAAGTCTCAGGGTGAACCAGCATTTAGAGGATTCAGCAAGAGTAAATGAGAGAATACGAGGATAAGGTAGGGAGACCAAAGGGGGAGAAGGGGGAAGGGAAGGAAGAGATTCGCTTGTGATAATGATTAATAGTAGAGTCACTCAGAGCACCTGTTGTCCTGTTTGGTTGACGCCCGGGTATAAGGGAATATGGCAGACATTAGCCCAGGGCTCCCAGGTGAGTTCGAACGGGCGAACTTTGTCTTGAATAATGCTAATTATCTTCTCTTGCGCCATAATCCAGGATAATTTATGCTTCACCGCTGCGAAAAGGACCCTGTGTTTTTTCCAACAAGAAGCTATTGTAATTTTGGAGCCCAGCAAGATAAAAAAGATCAGCTTTTGGATATATTTAGCAACATTTTCCACTTTCAGATTCAGTAGAGCAATCTCTGGATTTTGAGGAATCTGAACAGCGGTTACTCTGCGGATTACTGAGAACACTTTGTTCCATAAGCTCCTTATTCGTGAGCAGGACCACCATATATGGTACAGTGAGCCTATATGGTTACACATGCGGAAACACAGCGGGGAAGCATCTGGATATATCTTTGCAAGGAGAGATGGTACCCTATACCACCTTATGAGTACCTAAATGCTAGCCTCTATCAGTGAGACATTTAAGATTCCTTTAAAGGAGCAATGAAAGCAGGAGAACCATTTATCCCTTTCCCAGGAAATATTAAGATCTTTTTCCCAGGATAAAGCGTATGGGGGCTTGGACACCACTGAAGCAAGCGATGCATAAATGATGGAGATCCCCCCTCTCTGATCCATTGCACCCGCACACCATGATTCATAACTAGTGACTTTGGGAGGGTCTGATTTGGTTGGCCAAATGGAGTGAAGGAAATGCTGTATTTGCATAAAACGGAAACGTTCAACTGGAGGCATCTCAAGCTTACTAGTACAGAATGCCAGAGATAACGGGCCTGTGGATGTGAAATAATTACCTATTCTAAGTAATCCCTTATTCAGCCACCAGCTGAACGCTAAAATGTTAATTCCCGGTGGGAATTCGGGATTATGAAAAATATGTGTCAGGGGTTTGAGGTTTGAGATCAGGGAGGGGTTTCTGTGGAGCCGGTCACATAGAGCCAGCGAGTGGGATAATGTGGGGGCTAGAATGGGTGGCCTCTGTTTAGTGAGGGACCAAAGCAAAAAGTCAATAGTGTGAAGAGGGACTGCATGACGTTCCATTGATACCCAATCTGGTTTCGGGCCTTTTGAGTATACAATGGAAATCTGGGACAGCTGAGCTGCCTGGTAATACCACCAGATATTAGGTAAGGCAAGAACACCTTGTGATTTAGGCCGGAATAGGATATTCTGTGCGCAACGACTACCCTTCGTGCCCCATATAAATTTTATGATTTTGGATTGGAGCAGCTGTATTTGCGATTTCTGGATAGGAATGGGCAGGGACCTGAATAAGTAAAGTATGCGAGGGAGGAGGGTCATTTTGACTGCATTAATACGGCCTAGCCAGGATAGGTTGTGTCTATCCCAAAGGGAAAGGTCTGATATCAGTTTACGGAAGATGGCCGGGTAATTAGATGAGTAGAGGGAGGCTATACTAGCGGAGAGGTTGACCCCTAGGTAAGGAAGTGAACCCTTGTTCCAGGAGAACGGGAAGTGATTTTGTAAGCTACTTAAAACAGTGGGAGGGACCGTAATGTTCAGGGCTAAAGATTTGGATACATTAACTCGAAGGCCAGATACTTCCCCAAACTTGTCGAGCAGGGAGAAAATGTTAGGTGTAGATATCAGAGGGGACGTTACAAAGAGCAATAAATCGTCGGCAAAAAGCGCGCATTTATGCTCTTGTTTACCACATAACACCCTCTTAATATCAGGGTGATTTCTAATAGCAATAGCCAGTGACTCCATGGCTATGGCGAAGAGAAGGGGGGAAAGAGGGCACCCCTGTCTAGTTCCCTTTTCTATAGCTAGCGGTTCAGAATAGTAGCTCTGCAGTCTGACCTGTAACTTGGGTCAGAGTACAGGGAGCGAAGTAGGCCCAGGAAACGTGGACCAAAACCCCAACGCTCTAATACGCTGAATAGATGTGGCCAGGTTACTGTGTCAAAAGCTTTTTGCAAGTCGATCGATAATAAATAACCGTTTTGTTGGGGACCCCCATCCCATTGAGAATTGAGAAGGGATATGAGATCAACTGCTCTTCTAATCTGGTCAGGTCCTTGTCTCCCCGGGATGAAGCCCCCCTGGTCCTTATGAATGTAAAGAGCTATGCAAGATGCTAACCTGTTGGATAGAACTTTTGTTAAAATTTTTAGATCGTTGTTGATTAGGGAGATAGGGCGGTAATTAGAGACCAGAGAGGTATCTTTACCAGGTTTCGGAATGACCGATATGAAAGCAAGGTTTAGGGCTTTATCCAGGGGAGAAGCAGACCTGAGAGAATTGAAAAATTTGACTAAGTACGGGGTTAATATAGGGCCAATTTTTTTGGAAAAGCCGTCTGGTTCCGGGGCTGAGTTTTGTTTCAGGTGCTTAATAACCCTGAGAACTTCCGATTCAGAAATTGGTTCTTCTAGGAGGTCCGAGTGCTCAGGGGATAATTTGGGAAGGGTGAGGTTGTTTAGGAAGCGCCGAGATGGAGTGGCTAGGTGTTACTTGCTCTTTTTTATATAGTGAGGTATAAAAATCATAAAATGTTTCCATTATGCATATTGGGTTTTGAGACAGTTCTCCCGATCGAGTGCGAATTTTGGGGAAGGTAAAGGCTCGCGGTCTTGGAGTCAGTTTGGCTGCTAGTTTAGCTCCTATTTTATCAGTTTGATAGTAGAAGCGGGCTCCTGACCATCGAAGCTGTTTCTCAGCCTCGGTGGTGAGAGCTAAGTTTAAGAGCCCTTGCACACTGGGGCGGTTTGCAGGCGCTATTGCGCTAATAATAGCGCCTGCAAACCGCCCCGAAAGTGCCGCTACTTTCATTCCAGTGTGCAAGCCCCGAGGGCTTGCACACTGGAGCGATGCGCTGGCAGGACGGTAAAAAAAGTCCTGCTAGCAGCATCTTCGGAGCGGTGAAGGAGAGGTGTGTATACCGCTCCTTTACCGCTCCTGCCCATTGAAATCAATGGGACGGCGCGGCTATAGCGCCGGCAAAGCGCCTCTGCAGAGGCGCTTTGCGGTGGTATTTAACCCTTTCTCGGCCGCTAGCGGGGGGTAAAATGCCCCGCTAGCGGCCGCATACCGACGGTAAAACGCCGCTAATAATAGCGGCGTTTTACCGCCGACGCCGCCCCCCGCCCCAGTGTGCAAGGGCTCTAAGGATGTCCGTACAGATTCCAGAGCCTTCAGAGAGTCCCTGGTAGGGTTCCTTTTATGGGCTACACTCAGAGATTGGAATTTTAACCGGAGGTTATTGATGTCTACTGTGCGTTCTTTTTTAAGGTTAGAAGTGATTTGAATGATCTTTCCTCTGAGGACTGCTTTGTGGGCTGCCCACAATGTTTCCGGAGAAACCTCTCCAGTATTGTTTAAATGGAAGTATTCCTGTATTTCCTTTGCTAGAATCGAGCATTGGATTGGATCACTAAGGAGCCCTTCGTTGAGGCGCCATATGAATCTTTTGCCTGGGTTGGGTGATAGTTGTATATATAACAGGACCAATGAATGGTCTGAAATGGAGGGGTCCCTAATGACCGCTTTGGTAGCCCAGGGGATGGTATGAGATTGAACAAAGATGTGATCAATTCTGGTGTGGAGGTGATGTGGGGCCGAGTAATGTGTGTAGTCTTTGGATCTGGGATTCATTTCTCTCCAAATGTCCACAAGGCCTAGGGAACACAGTGTGGAGGCTATCTGAGTACTTTGTTTTGGAGGTTTCCTAGACCGAGGGGGGCCAGGCCCCAATTTGTCTAGGGAAAGATCAAAAGGGAGATTTGTGTCTCCTCCCATTATTATTTTCCCTTCCAGTTGTGGACTCAGTGTGGCCATCATGGTGGAGAAAACGGAAGCCTGACCCTTGTTTGGGGCATAATAAGAAATAAAGGAGTACAATGATCCCTCAATCGTACCATTTACTAAAAGATACCTGCCCGCTTGGTCTTTAATGACTTCGGAGGGGGAAAAATTAAGGTTTTTTGCGAAACAAATGGCAACCCCCTTAGTCTTATTGTCAGCGTTGGAGAGAAAAAACTGAGGGTAGTTCCCATGTAAGAAGGAGGGGTTGTAAGAGGATGGGAAGTGAGTTTCTTGTAATAAAAGGACTGCGATTTTTTGTGACTTGTAGTGATTAAATCATTTACGTCTTTTGGCCGGGGAATTCATCCCCTGCACATTGTGCGTGGCTATACAGAGGGGGGGAGGAGGATTGGGTGTGTCAGATTGCATGGATCAGAGGGGGGGATGTGTGCATCTTACCATAAGTGCTTACCTGAGATTTCAAGATTTGTGTGTGTGTCCAAGCCTTCACATCCTGGGAGTTTTGGAATCTGGGTTGTAGTCGTGTTGTCGGGCGTCTGAGTGACCCTGGGAAGAGGCGAGAGGAGGGAGGGAGACATTGGGGGAAGGTCATCCCTGAGAGGAAGAGACAGGACATGTCAAGAACAACGTAAAAAAAATTCTGTAACCAAACAAACATTCGCCTTATGTCCTATGGACAATCTAAGTACCCTTACAGGAGGAGGGGGCCTTCGCCACCCCCTGCAAGTTTTTTCCCGAGAAGCAAAAACCCCAAATAAGTGGGTTGTAGAGGCGTCTCCGAGTGGGGGAAAATACCACTCCGAAACTGGTTGGGGCGAAGTGCAACCACTCCAGCCATACCGCCAAAAAATAAAACCAAAAAATAGAATCAGAAAAACAAAATTAAAGGAGTCCTGAGAAAACTTGAGGCAGAACGAAAACAACTCAGTTTCAATTAAAGATCTGGCTCAAACCCTGCCAGAAGGGAACGGGGGGTTGCAGAGTCAGTGTCCCAATACCAAAGGACAACAGCAGGAGCACCTGGGTAGAAGGAAACAATGTTGATTGCAGACTTCTCATTAAGGAGAGCGTCCATCTTTGGATCTCTTGGCTTGTTGTTTCTGCCATAAAGGTTGGATGGGGCTCGTTGGAGGTGGTCTTTTCGCAGATTGAGGTGTTCTGGGGTCCATGGCGGCGGTTGATGCAGGGGAGTGGGAAATAAGACCCAGTTGAAGCAGCAATCGTTCCCCATCACCAAAGTTCGTGAAACTGTAGGATTTGTTTAAATAGGCAAAGTTGAGGCGAAATGGGAACGACCATCTATAAGTGATCGATTTTTGCGATAGGATGAGCAGGAGTGGTTTTAAGGATCTCCATCGTTGTATCGTGAAGGGGGAGAGATCTGCAAAAATTTGGATGGCATGACCTTGGATGGTGAGGTTTTCTGATTCCCTAGCTCTGTGCATGACTTCTTCTTTAACTCTGAAGAAGTGGGGTTTCACCACTATGTCTCTGGGCAGACCGTCTTGGCGAGGAGGTTGCAGGGCCCTGTGCGCTCGATCTAGTTCCAGCCTATAGTCAGGTATGTCAGGAATTAGATTTTTGATGAAAGAGCGAACGATTTTATCTGTGTCCTTGAACGATTCAGGAAGGCCTCTCAATCTGAAGTTATATCTGCGTGACCTATTTTCGAGGTCATCGAGTTTTGAGTACGCCAAATCTAATTGTTCATGTAAATCATGGATCCTATCGGTGTTCTGATTGGCAACTGCAGCAATTTGATCGGTCTTAGCTTCGATCGCTTCAATTCTTGTACCCAGCTGCTGCAGATTGGCCTTGTATAGTGGTAGTGATTTGTGGGGCAGTGTGGGCTAGCCCCCTTGAAAGCATATTGGAGAAGGTTTCCATTAGAGCTGAGAAGTCTGTGGGAGTGGGAGCAGGGAAGACATTCTGAGCGCCTGATGTATAACAGCCCTCACCCATCTGAGAGAGGGGGGGGACATCCATGGGACTGCAGCCTACAGAGTCTGAGGTGGATGTAGCCAAAATCCCATCCGGGGGGTTACTCACAGTTTGGAGCTGCATCTTGTCTTTGTGTGAGGGCAGAGGAGGGAAATCTTCCAGGGATTCCACTGGATGCTGAGTGAGCCTCGTGTTGCGCCAGCGGCCGCCATTTTCGGGGAGGCCGCGATCTGAGGGCCCGGATCGAGGAATCGGGATTCCCGTCCGGCAGAGCCCCCGGTCATGCGAGGAGGTCCCTCAGGACTCCAGGAGGTGGGGAGGGGGTCCAGTCGGCTGATTCTGCTGCTTGTGGTAGCTGTGGTGGTGGATGTAGGCTGGAGCTCTCAGAACGAGCGACCGCTCATGGAGCCACCGCACATGCGCATCAATCTGTGGTTTCTCATGTAGGATTGTTCTGATGACTCTATCGTTCTCCAGAAGGTGCCAATGCTTCCGTAGAATACTTTTAATTTGGCGATGTTGTGTGGAAAAGGTGGTGATAAATGGTAAAATGGGTCTCCTATTATCTTCCCTAGGGACCTCATTCAACAAAGTAGCTCTATCAATAGTTTCCACTTGTTCCATTGTTTTTGTCAAGGAATCCCTATCATACTCCTTTTCTTCCAACCTTCTTGAAATGATGCCTGCCTGTATCCTGTAATCACTGACATCTGTGCAATTGCGCATCATTCTTATAAACTGGCTTTTTGGGATTGACTTAAGCCAGGGGTCATGGTGGCAGCTCTCTATAGGGATAAAAGCATTACGATCAGTTTTTTTAAAAAAACTAGATAGTTTTAAATGTATTTCCCTCCTTGGAAATGGTAAGGTCAAGGAAGTTAATCCTCTCCTGGCTGCTCTCATGGACGAACCTTATCCCCCTATTGTTGTTATTGATCGAGGAAAAGAAATCATCCAATTGGGAGGTGGATCCATCCCATAGGAGAATTACCAACAACAAAATTGGGGTTTTCCAAAACCCAATCAAGGGGTCAAAAGACCAGTAGAAAACAAAGGGGAACCAGAGGTGGGAGGAGAGCACAGTCAAAAAAAATCAAGGAAGTAAAAAGCGATGGGATTCTTAATTTAAGCTCTCAAACCCTCACTAGGGCTGAGACTGTCCTGCTTAGCAAGGGTTTAAAATTTGCACCACCTAAGAAATTAAATACATTTCAGACCTATATGGACATCCATAGGTTTGTCCGTAGGGTCAATATCAAACGACATTTTGCGATTAATCAAACTATGCAAATTGCAACAGTGCAGCAGCATGTCCAACACTCTGGGTTATCGAATGCCTCAATATTTAACCCCCCTGGAACTTTGGCCCCCTCATTGAGGGTATTCAGGGATGTTATAAAAAACCCCAATCCTCGAATGGATAAGACCCTTGAAGAAGGGTTGGATTCACTTTGTAATAAAAAGAACATAGTGATCCGCCCAGCGGACAAGGGTGGGGGAATCGTGGTTTTGGATAGAGACGCATATCTACCAGGCAATCCCATTGGGGAATATAAGAAGACACTATTGCCTTTAGTTGAAAAAGGCTTCCGGATAGGTATCCTCAATGAAAAAGAAAAGCTCTTTCTTATTCCGAAAGCACCGAGAGTCCCCATATTGTATTGTTTACCGAAGATTCACAAGAGCCTGACTTGCCCCCCGGGATGTCCGATTGTGAGTGGCATTGATTCCATCACGTCCTGGGTGGGCAAGTACATTGACCACTTCCTTCAACCATTGGTACTTAAAATGCCTTCGTATGTGAAGGACACTCGGCATGTGATAAATCTGCTGTCTGAAATAAGATCTAACGATCAAACTTTGTTAGTGATGGCAGATGTCACATCCTTGTACACGATCATCCCACACCATCTAGAGATTTCTGCAGTCGAATATTATATGAGTAAATTTTCATCTTTACATAAACAACAACAGATGTATATTATCGAACTGCTGGAATATGCGGCTGGCCACAACTACTTTTGGTTTAATCACCAGTACTATCGTCAACAGTGTGGCGTCACCATGGGGGCAAAGTACACCCCTAGTTTAGCCAACTTATTTATGGCTAAATGGGAGGAGGACGTCTTCTATAAAGACTAAAGCCCTTATCTAAGGTTTTGGGCTAGGTATATTGATGACGTCCTCCTCCTATGGGATGGATCCACCTCCCAACTGGATGATTTCTTTTCCTCGATCAATAACAACAATAGGGGGATAAGGTTCATCTATGAGAGCAGCCGGGAGAGGATTAACTTCCTTGACCTCACCATTTCCAAGGAGGGAAATGCATTTAAAACCATCTCGTTTTTTTTAAAAACTGATCGTAATGCTTTTATCCCTATAGGGAGCTGCCACCATGACCCCTGGCTTAAGTCAATCCCAAAAAGCCAGTTTATAAGAATGAGGCACAATTGCACAGATGTCAGTGATTACAGGATACAGGCAGGCATCATTTCAAGAAGGTTGGAAGAAAAGGGGTATGATAGGGATTCCTTGACGAAAACAATGGAACAAGTGGAAACTATTGATAGAGCTACTTTGTTCAATGAGGTCCCTAGGGAAGATAATAGGAGACCCATTTTACCATTTATCACCACCTTTTCCACACAACATCGCCAAATTAAAAGTATTCTACGGAAGAATTGGCACCATCTGGAGAATGATAGAGTCATCAGAACAATCCTACCTGAGAAACCACAGATTGTGTTTAGGGGGGTTACCATCAGTGTCGTAGGTGTCAGATTTGCTCACTCAATAAAAGCAAACAGAGGAAAACCGAGTCCTTCATATCTCACAGTACATCTAGGGTACATAAAATAGAGCCTTTCATCACGTGTAGTTCGAAGGGGGTTGTATATTTATTGCAATGCCCGTGTGGGCTGCAATATATAGGCAGGACTAAACGGCCTATGCAAGTCCGCCTGGGGGAACACATCACAAATATCAAAAATGGCTTTCAATTTCACTCGGTGTCCAAGCACTATGCGTTACATCATAAACGTAACCCTGAAAATACTCTATTTTTGGGGATAGACAGGTATAGTGCCCATTGGAGGGGTGGCTCCTTAGTCAGGGAATTGTCTAGACTTGAAATGGCTTGAATCCATCGGGTCTGGTGTTATACCCCTCACAGCCTCAATATTGACACAGATGTAAATGCCTTTATTGATAATGGTTAGAAATTTTTTTTATCGTGGCCCCATTCTGAATTTGTGGTTGACCTGCTTTGGGAGTTTAATTTAATATTGGGTACCTCATGTATAGGCAAATGTGGGGAGTACTCTTATGCTAACAGGGATGCATAGTCCCTTTATATTACATTGGTTTATTATACACGCCAATGTGCTATTTGGGTTCCCAACCCCTTGGTCATTTGGCTGTCTTTTGTAATCCTTTTGAGATAACAATATAAACCTCTTATCCTATTAATACCACTTTATGGGAATATATGGGGAGACCTCTTGTTCCTAGAGTCTAGGATTGGAGATAGTATTAATTAATTGATTATACACCCATAGGATCATTATTATTTTTTGGGGGAAATATTAATAGGTTTTTTCTCCGTTTACAGCAAGTTCTACACAGAATTTTTGGAGTTCTTGGTGACCCCAGTCTGCTTTCGCAACCTGGGGGGACGAATAACCAATTATATTACCAGTCTCAATATTTAGCAACTTATTCGATTTATCGAGCAATTTGGGATCTGTCATGCATGCATCTAACACTGTCCGTGAGCATGCGTGGTCGGATCCCCATGCATACTATGTTGTGTCCCTTTTTGTTATATGCATGTCGATAGTATCGAGCATCGGGTGGTATGTAGCCATGGTGGGTCTGTGGTTTTCACAATATCCTGACTGTCACTTGTAAATTTGGGCTATAAGGATGTAATCTCTGACGTTCAACCTCCATTGCCATCATATGGGGGGATTGGAAAGATTGCTTTTCAGTTAATCTTTTTTATAATAAAATACTTTTTTATTTAAACTTTTAAATGGTCAACATGCAGTTACAGGTATATCTTCATTGAGTTACCTTAGTAACAGATAAGTTTTACTTGAAAAAGGGCGTTTTGCCCATTCTTAAGATGGTGACATCAACACTGGACACCTTGATCTCAGAAGGGGGCGTTCTTTTGAGTTGGTAGGATACATATAGGTGGCGAGTCAGCACGCCGCCCGTGCCCCTGGAAGACGACAGGTTTGTCGAAACGGCGTAGGGAGGAGCAGCGTGCTGACGTCACCACCATCCATCGCTGATCCTGGAAGCAACGGGCAGCAGTCTGGAGCCAGCCGGCTTGTGATTTTAATGTGAATTTGACACTACTACTCTGTAAGTGTGTTTTTTTATCTTTACAATAAAACTGCAAAACTGTGTTACGCTATGGAGGTTTCTCTTATGTATTTTTCCATGGGGAACGAGCTTTTTTTCATCATTTAGAGGACCCCCTGAGAGGTGATACTTTTGAGATCTGCTCCCAGCAGAGACCCCAGGCTGGGGGAGACAGCCATATGCTCATACGATCTCCCTAACAAGAGATCACTGGATCTGGTAAGGGGCAGTTTGTCTTAAGGTGGAGGAACTTTCCTGTCATCACGCTCCTCAGGGTGAAAAAATCGCATGTCTCACACCGCTTGGACGACTGTTATATTCCCCCTCTGAAAGACTTTTCCACCAATGAACTTTTTATTCTATGAATTTCTCTTGCTCCATCAATCTTTGAATTGGACTGCTCATGTTCAGTTTTTTTAGTTTCATTTTATTTGATTCATGATGATCATTTAATTATAATTTTTATTTTTCTTTCATTGTTTATTTATGGTATATGGGTGCACAACCTGCAGTTATTAAGGTGATCTATTTTTTGTATTCACTTTTAAGTGACAGCGCAGCTATTTTTTTTGTATATAATGTATATAAATAAATTGCGCTCATATATAACAGTCGCAGCATTTGATGGCACAGTGGCAGCGTTTGATGGGAACAGTGGCAGTTTGATGGCACAGTGGCAGCATTTGATGGCACAGTGGCAGTGTTTGATGGCACAGTGGCAGCGTTTGATGGGCACAGTGGCAGTGTTTGATGGCACAGTGGCAGCATTTGATGGCACAGTGGCTGCGTTTGATGTTTTTTTTTTTCAAATTTTTTTCAGTTTGTTTGCGTCCCCCCCAAAATTTTTTAGCACCAGCCACCACTGGAGTGATCACAAAAAATGAATAAATAAATGAAATAAAGTGCAAGTGAAATACAAATATAAGTCTATATGTAAACACTCTGCATAAAGAGAAATGAAAAACAATTGAGTCCACACAAAAAAGATTCTACAGTGTGAAAGGGGATGATTTCAATGGGCTGATGTACTACAAGTCACTTCCACCGTCACCAGGGAGATGGGGTTATCTTGAATATAAAGAAGCCACTCAGTATGTGGGGACTTTTACCGGAACTGGTGAACCCCCTAAAGAGCAAGGTCATATACGCCAGCAGACTTAGCCCTCTGCAGGGTCTATAGGTCCTCCCTGTCCCTGGAGCTCTCCGGCAGTGGCTTGAAGTCCTTCACAGTATCCAACTTGAAAATAAGAAGTAACGTCTAAAAGGCGCACTGTGACATAAGTCACCAGCGTGGAAAGATAAAAAGACTCCAATGGTGTAGTAATGTTTAAAAAAAAGGGGAAGCCTTTATTGCTAAAAAACAAATGGTACAATGATCATAAGAACAGCTGGCAAAAATTGTAAAAATACACCCATACTTCCGGGGTCACATGGGGCGTAATGACGTCAGCGCATAGCTCTGCCCGACATGTTTCGTCATACGTGACGTCTTCCTGGGGCCCTTATATAATATGCTCTTAAAGCAAACCCATCTCTCCTCCGTGTTCTTTGTTCCTAAGATTTTATCCCAATTCATGCCTTCTAACAAGGTTCATAGTTTAGGGAAGTTGGCTCTTTTGAAATTCAGTATCTTTGTATTCCTCTTATTTTTTCTATTTGTGTGATATATACTGAAACCAATTGACCTGTGATCACTGTTTCCTAAATTGCCCCATATTTCTACATCCGTGATCAGGTCTGTATTGTTGGTAATCAGTAGATCCAGTAACGCTTTATTTCTAGTTGGTGCATCTACCATGAAATTGTCCTACAAGACATTTAAGAACTGGCGAGCAATAGACGAATGCATGGTTCCCTCCGCCCAGTCTATGTCTGGATAGTTAAAAAGATATCCGTCTCCCCCTCCTCCCTCAGGTTAGGGGGCCTATAGCATACTCCCAGTAATATTTTCCCCTTAGCTTCATCCCTTTGGAGCTCTACCTATAAGGTTTCCACCTCCTCCCTAGCTCCCTTAGTGATGTCATCTCTCACATTCACTTGTAGATTATTCTTGATATATAGGCATACCCCTCCATATTTTTTACCCTCTCTATCCCTGCGATAAAGGGTATACCCTTGAATGGTTGCCAGCCAATCATGAGAGCTGTTGAACCAGGTCTCTGAAATTCCTACAAAATCCAAATCCTCCTTGTACAACAGTATCTCTAGTTCACCCATCTTGTCCGCCAGGCTCCTGGCATTGGTGAACATGCCACGTAGTTTTGACTGGTTGCATACTATGCTCTTATTGGGTGTTCCGAGATTGCAACTAGGACTTGTTACTATACTTACCTTGGGTTTATGTGCTTTAGTCAACCTACCACTAATGCCCCCAATACTACCCTCTGGAATATGTTCTGCGCTGACTATCTCTACCTCTGGGCCCTCCCCCTGTCGCCTAGTTTAAAGACCCCTCTAACTTTTTGGCCATCTTCATTCCCAGCTGATCTGCACCCTCCTCATTTAGGTGCAATGCGTCCCTTCTATAGTACTGGTGATCGACTGAGAAGTCGGCCCAGTCCTCCAGGAACCCAAACCCCTCCTTACTACACCAGCTCTTCAGCCACTTGTTTACTTCCCCAATCTCCCTCTGCCTTTCTGGTGTGGCTCGATGTGCCGGTAGTATTCCTGAGAATACTACCTTGGAGGTCCTTTTCCTCAATTTAGCTCCCAAGTCCCTAAAATCGTTCTTTAGGACACTCCATCTACCTCTGACTTTGTCATTGGTGCCAACGTGCACCATGACAGCCGGGTCTTCCGCAGCCCCTCCCATTAATCTGTCCACCAGATCCGTGATGTGTCGAACCCAAGTGCCCAGTAGACAACATACAGTTCAGTACTTCAGGTCTCTGTTACAGATTGCCCTCTTGTCCTTCTAATGCCGTGTACACATGAGCGGACTTTCCAGCATACTTGGTCCGGCGTACCGGAGTCCGTCGGACAATTCGATCGTGTGTGGGCTCCAGCGGACTTTTTTTTCTCAAAAGTTTGACGGACTTAGATTTGAAACATGTTTCAAATCTGTCTGACGGACTCGGCTTTCTAGCGTACAAACCGGTTGTATGTGTGCTAGTCCGACGGACCAAAACTGACGCATGCTCTGAAGCAAGTACAAGACGGAAGCCCTCGGTCTGGTAAAACTAGCCTTCGTATTGAAGCTAGCACATTCCTCTTCTGTGATCTTTTAATACAGCGCATTATTTTTTTATTTATAATGCGAGAGGAATGAAGTTGTTTTGCTGCTTATATTCACACAGAGTTCTCACAAACTACTTTCTTCATGATTTATCCTCATGCCATGACTAATATTATATTTTTTAAAAGCCAGATCTCCAGAAATAAAGTAGAAAATTATTTTTTGGACTCATCTTTATTTTTTTTAGATTTAAACAATATGTATTTTACAATGTGTGCTAAATTATACAAAATGTTAGTTTCTTTCTTTATTTTTTTTTGGAGTTTCAAGTTACCACAATAACCTTAATATTTTTTATTGTTTTAATGAACCTTAATGAGGTTAGTGTCCCTTGTTAATTAGACATAGGGGGGTTATTTTCAAAAGGCAAATTCTTTTTTCACTACAAGTGCAAATTGTACTTGGAATGGCACTGAAAGAGCATTTGGAAGTGCATTCGCTGTGGATCCGAGGGGCACATGCAAGGAACCCCAAAAAAAAACAAATTTCTCTTGCACATGATTGTATGATAAAATCAGCAGAGCTTCCCCTCATTTCAGATCTTCCCCTCAGATTTACAGCGACTGCACTTCCAACAAGTGCACTTGCAGTGCAATTTATAAAGTGCACTTTGCACTAGTACTTTGCACTTGAATTGAAAAATGTTTTAGCCTATTGTAAATAACCCACATAGTCTTTTTGACCTGTACCTGCCTACTCACAAACCAAATGTCCTTTTTGAATCAAAACACATAGTCAATAATGTAAGGTAAAGAAAATATCCATTTATTTTGGTAAAAAAAGAAATGAGGAAGGCAACACTGGAGACACTTTTGGAATGTGTGAAGCCTTTTGTCCCCAGGACACACATCAAGTTTTTTTAAAATAAAATTGGTATCTTGCGACTAGGGAGCACAGTCAGAAGTCAGACCAGACAGAAGCCAGGCAATCACCTTCGACTCTTCCGTGGAGCCTTCCCTGCACGCTGCCCTGCAGCCTTCCCTCCACGCTTCTCTGCAGCCTTCCTCGGAGGCTGTGCCTCTGGTGGTGTATTGGGGCAGGAGGAAGAGGAGAAGGAGTAGGAGGAGGAGTGGCTTCATCTGCTATATAGGTTGTTTGAGTAAGCTCCCCTCTCAAGCCCTTCTGATATGCTTGAAAAATAAGACCCTCACAGAGGAGGCGTTGCCCCTTTTCTAGTTCCATCAACCTGGTGGCCATATATGTTCCATAGGCCTCTTCAGCATTGGGTGGTGTACTCAGGATTTGGCTGGCTTCGCGAATGAGGGCTAGTGATTCCTCCTCTGTTCGGGTGATCTTCCTGGGCCTTTTGGTGGTAATGCGGAGGGGAGGCACCTGACATTCCGTGAGGCTTCTACTGGGCCCAGCCACGGCCTCCTCCTCTCTCCCACTGGGCAAGGCCTCCTCCTCTATACCTCTGGGCATGGCCTCCTCCTGGCTGAGCTCATCCTGAGTAAAAAAAAGGGACATACCGGTAGTTGTAATTTTTGGTTACGCAATCACACACAATTTTCAGCTCATGACTTGCAAATATAATTCTAAACAAATAGTAAAGGCTATCTTTTTGACCCCACCATTATTGTAGCTGCTCACCAATATTTGAAGTATATTTTTGGCCACTACTGTCTAGTGATATGTCTACATATTAATAATTATGATGAAGTCATTTTTGGTGAAGCACTTCAAATTTTTTTACGTTTACATCATTAATATTTACACAATCCCACATTCACAAAAAAAGTATACCTGGCTGAAGCTGGGCGCATCCTCTTCATCAAGGATGAAAGGGCCCAGTACTTCCTGGGACTCCTCAGCTGGGGTGGAGGGAAGGGTGGAGGTGGAGGGAAGGCTGGAGGGAAGGGTGGAGGGAAGGGTCGAAAGTGATTGCCTTGCTTCTGTCTGGTCATCCAGAAATCGCAGTTTTTGGTAGTACCATAGCTTGGGGACATAAACCTGGTCTGCTGCTGCTCCTCATCGGAGGGAATCCTGGATCTTATTGTGTTCCCGCCTGTACATATTGAGCAAGATACCAATTTTACTGTCCAGAAACTTAAGGTCTGCCTGGGGAACTCGAGTCTTCACAAATTCCAAAAGTGTGCCCAGTGTTGCCTTCCTTACATCTCTATTAGAATATAACAGGTACTTGACCTCCCACAGGTTTCTTTTTTCTTGATACAGATCAATGAAACGTGGCAAAAATTCAGCCTCCTTAAAGGGATTAATTTTTTCTGAAAGACAAGACACAAGATAAAAACTGTAATGTCAGTCCAAACTCCCTGTATTATTTTTTGCAGAATCAACGGTACACATATATACACACACACACACACACCAAACACATTCCCCAAACACACACCCACGTTTAATCTTACCTTAGTTTCTGACGCTCGCTATTTCTGCTCGGACATGCGTAGGCCAGCGTAATAGCTTTATATACACTGCGCATGTGTCATGCTATGCCTGCATCGCCCGCCCTTGACGTTCTTTAGTATGATTTGTCCCCGCCTCTTCACTCTTCATTGCGCAGTGGCAGGATATAGAGAAAGATGGCAGAGAGATTATCTGCAACTAGCGCGGAGGAAAGCCCGGAGCCACAACCATCCAGATCCAGGAGGAGATATAAGGCCACCAACATGGCCTATGAAGAGATGGTGGAGATGGTGTCCATATTGAGAAGGGAGGACTATGATGGCAAAAAAAGGACCGAACACCGACCCAATATGCGGAAGGACAAAATAATGGCCTCTGTTGTCACTGCTCTTGACCAAAAATTTGGCATTAAACGGGCTAAAGAACAATTGAGGAAGCGGTGGTCTGACCTCAAAACTAGAGAGCCTGAACAATATTGGCGAATCAAGAAGCTGCTTAAAAAAAGTAAGTACTTGTTGTGTGTTCCTATTGAGATACTTAACTTGCATGCTGATCCATATGCTTTTCGTTTATACAGCAGCATTCATAAAGACCGTTCTTTTAAAAATACATATGATACTAAGAAAATTACGTTTTTTTTCCCCAAATACGATGGTACAGGGTTGGACATACATTTAGGTCTTGATAATCTGTCGTATTCCAAAAATGTGGTGATGTTGTGTAGATGTGTTTGAAACTATAATGCTTCTTCAAAAATGATTCAGTGTAATGTAAGGACAGGACACAGCAGCTGTTTCCACATCTGGACTCACAAACACTAGTGTACTATGTGAAACCAGATAAAATTTTTGAGGGTAATACACATAGGATATAATTAAAGTGTCTGCATCTGTGAAACTTGCATGAAAATGTGTATTGTTTAGCATTTTTGGTCAGAGTGAATTTTAATCCTGTCTTCCAAATTTTTTTGGAAACAAAATGACAATTGTCCCCAACTTCTAACCTTCTAACCTTCTAATTCCTTTTTCATGACTGAAATATCACTTTGTTTTAACTATACCTTTTGTTTAATTCTCATAGGGGAGAAAAGAGTCAGACAACAGTCCAAGGATCCCAGGACCCCCCCCAAGTCACCAGCCTGAAGCAGGAATTACCCCAAGCCCCAGCCCAAGACCATGCCCACCAGACGAGCTGGAGGAAGGAGAGGTGGAGGAAGTGTGCGATATTTCCATCCCGCCAAGTGAGTGACTGACACCCCAGCTTAAGTTAATCTATTTAGGTGTGCATATTTTTCAAAAAAAATTTTTACGCACATTTTAGGTGATGTTCTGGTTGTGGAAGGCCAAGCGGTGGAGCCATTTAGCACAGACAGTGCACAAAGACTGATTGGGCAGATAATGGTGTGGAATGGCCAAATTGACAGCATGAGAAATCGGCTGGACACCATGCAACAGGAAATGAAGAAAATGATTGATGTTTTGGGCAGAATCTAATAACTTTTTGCCTAAAAACATCAATCATGTTCTTCATTTCATTGTCAAGTTTTATTTTTTTTAAATGTTTGAAGTTGTTAAATACTAATCTAAAAATTTAGCAGATGCACATGGTGTGTCATCATGTGCTATCTTCCATCAGGGGATATCAATGTACTTGTTTTGTGTTTGCAACCCCTTTATTAGAATAATGTTAGTTTGTGAGAGGAACAAAGGGATTGCACACACAAAACATGTCCATTGCTCCCCCATGATGGGACATGTTGACTTGAACCTTTTTTACTCACAAATTGTGAGCATCTGCAAATTTTTAGTTTTACATGGGTGACATCACCAGCACCGTTATTAACATGTTGAACTTTCTAAGTTCCTGGTATTTTTGGTTCTTATGTTTTTAAAAACCCTGTTGTCAAGCCTTATTTTGTAAACAATGTATATTTTTTACAAATATGCCTAAACTAAAAAAAAATATATATATTGTTCCTAAAAACAAAAATACATAAAAAAACATCAACACGTTCAAACAAAATACACCTTTCAATGTGCACACAGTAAAATGTTTTTACTACTACAATGTGTGTGGCATATTATTTATCAATAACAGTTTGTTATTTTTTTGTGTGGTTACAGTAACAAAGGGCCTTATTAACTAAAGGGAAATGCACTTTCCACTACAAGTGCACTAGGAGACAGACAAAACTAAATGCAAACAAGAATCAAAACAAGAGATTTTTGCCAAATTTTTTAAATTTTTTTAAAATAAAAGATTAAAGCTCTTGTTGCATTGCAATGGCCCCCCGACCATTAAAATAATGACATATCTGTCACGCACTTGACGGGCGGTTTGGGGGGGCCAAGCCAGTATGGCCACTATCCAGGCCTGTGAGTGGATCTTCACCACTAAGTCCGGCCTCAGCACAACAGAGGTAAGATATGTCGATGAATGAGGTCTCAAAAAATTATGCAGAATGCAGCAAGCCATGACATAATTGATCTTGTATTCTGCAAGATTTATTGCCGAGAGGAACAAACAGAACCGGCTGGCCAGATTACCAAAGGCATTTTCCACAACTCTTCTTTCTCTGGCCAGCCGGTAATTAAATACCCTCCTCTCATGGGTGAGAGCCCTTTGGGGGAACGGCCTCATCAAGTGCTCGCCGAGAGCAAACGCTTCATCATAAATGAAAACTGAGGGGAGTCCATCCACGTTCTGGTCATCAGGTGGGAATCCCAGGCCACCAGTCTGGAGACGCTGGCACAGCTCAGTCTGTGCAAAGACTCCTCCGTCCGACATCAGGCCATTCTTCCCCACGTCCACGAACATAAATTCCAATTGTGCCGAGACCACCGCCATCCAAACTACACTATGAAACCCCTTATAGTTATAGTAATAAGACCCCAAATGGGGTGGTGGCACAATGTGGACATGCTTCCCATCGATCACCCCGACACAGTTGGGAAAGTCCCAACGGTCAGCGAACTGGGAGGCCACAGTCTGCCATTCCTGTGTGTTCGAAGGAAACTGTGGAGTCAAACAAGAAAAAAAAAAAAAGTACTTTTAAACATAATTTTGATATCAGATTACACAAAAACATTCTTGAACAACAGCAGTCGAACATTATTAATATGTGTGATTTTTTAAAAAAATTTAAAAAACATAAGGCCCATTTATAAGATTACTCACCCTCTCTGATGGACCATTGATCAATTTGTATGTGGGGGGAGGGGTTCTAATTTGGGCCAAGAACAAACCTGACAGTTGCAAATATTTGAGGAGGTGGGGAGGGGTTCTAATTTGGGCAAAAAACACACCTGACAATTGCAAACGTTTGAGGGGTTGAGGGAGGGGTTATAATTTGGGCAAAAAACACACCTGACAGTTGCAAACATTTGAGGGGGTGGGGGAGGGGGTTCTAATTTGGGCAAAAAACACACCTGACAGTTGCAAACATTTGAGGGGGGTGGGGGAGGATGAAACAGTACAATGGAGCTGACAATATACATTGTTCAAAGGACTATAGGCTTAGAGGTATAAATGGACCCAGGATTGTATGGTGGGGAGGTTATTGAAGGTAAATATGCATGTAGGCCAAAAAAATGATTAATGTTAAAAAACCAGGCATGCATGAAGATAAAGAGGGGACATTCACAGCATATTCCAAGCATGGTAATTTAGGTAATGAGGACATTTAGACAATACATTAGCAAACATTAAATACATATCATGTAATATTAAAGGATAAAACTTACCTTCATATAGTCTTTCTGCAGGACCTGAATTATAGCAGAACAGGTCTCTGGGATTATGATCCCCAGAGCCTGGGGGGGAGATGCCTATCAAGAACTTCAAGTCCTGAAGACTTCTCCCAGTCGCCAAGTAACGTAAAGTTGGCAACTAACCTCTGCTCCGCAGTGATGACTTGCCTCATGCAGGTATCCTGCCTGAAGATATAAGGGGCAGACATTCAAAAATGGGGTCCTGTCATCCTGAGATAATTCCTGAAATCCTCAGGATTATTCTCACAGATCTCACGGAGCAAAGGCATGTGCGATAATTGTCCACGCTGGCGCAACCAATTCTTCGTCCATGAAATCCTCCTCGCCCTGTTCATGGACTGGACTTGGGTCAAAGTATTAACCCCAACACCAAGTCCCCACGCAGCACGAACTCGAGAACGAGTACATCCACGCAACATGGCTTCAAAACGGTCGGCTGGTCAAACAAACAAACTTAGAACAAACGCACTGAAGAACAGCAAGGCCTATGAAGAGCGACCTGAAAATCAGGAACTAGCGAACCAGAACGGCCTGCTAGGCAGGTTACGAACTGACCAACATGCACTGAAAAGCAGATACAAACCTCACAAGCACAAACTGAACCGCAGAAAATGATCGAAATAAGCTGAAGTGTAAAAAGCGCAAATCGTCTCTAACCAAACTTCTACTAACACAAGATAAACATGAGATTAGCAGAAGGAGCCCAAAGGGTGGCGTAGTGGGGCTTGAACTTCCTTTTTCTAGTCCCGTCGTACGTGCTGTACGTCACCGCGTTCAAAACCATCGGACTTTTGGAGTGATCGTGTGTGTCCAAGTCCGTCCGTTTGTAAGTCCGGCGCACCTACGCTACAAAGTCCATCGGAAAGATCGCCGGACCAAGTATGCCGGAAAGTCCGCTCGTGTGTACGCGGCATAAGAATTGAGTTCCCTACCACCAGAATCTGTCTTTCCTTTCCCTTTGCTTCCCCCCCCCCCACTCTCACTGGAGGAGTTCTTCCCCGGCAGCTAGGAGAGTCCCTCAGCTACAGCAGTGCTGGTCCCTGACTGGTTTCCACCAATGTCACTCAATGGAGCATACTTATTAGGATGCTCCAGCCCTGGGTTGGCCTCCCTGGCACTTCCTCCTCTACCCTTCCTGACTGTCACCCATCTACTCTTTCCTAGTGCCTGCACCTCTTTGTCTCCACCCGCCTCTGTGCTGGCCCTTGCTGGCACCTGCCATGTGCTCTCCTTTAGTATGAAGGGACTTCTCAGTGCTGACAGTTGCTTCCCCAGATTCAGAACCTGGGCTTCCAGGGAAACAATGTGCTTAAATTTTGCACAGCAGTATTCCCCCTCGATCAGATGATCAAGGAACGCATACATGCTGCAAGATGTACTCCGAGTCGCATTTCCACACACACCGGGCATTGTACCTACTAATTTAATGAGGATTATACCTTGTCCAAATTACCTAGAAACTAGCTTCCTGACACTAATACTCAACAAGACAATACACAGGTACAGTGTCTTCCACACTTTCACTGAGCCAGAACAAGCATGCAGATTGGAAAATCAGAGTGATTCAAAACTCCTATTCTCCATGCTTTTTTTTGTATTTTGGGTATATAAAGCAGTCTACCCTTCTTCATTGCTGGACACCTGTGTTGTTCCACTGACTGATAACATTATTTGTAGAACCAAATTTCTATTGATTTTGTTCTCTCATACTGCAATTGATCTCACTTAAAGTTAAAGAATAACACAGGAACAAAAATGTAAGAAACTGTAATATATTGCAGCTTACCAGTCATTAGAAGTGGTGTCTACATTAGATTGCATTTTTCAGGCTAACAACACTTTAACCACTTCAGCCCGGAAGATTTGGCTGCTCAATGATCAGGCCATTTTTTGCGATATGGCACTGCGTCGCTTTAACTGACAATTGCGCTGTCGTGCGATGCTGTACCCAAACAAAATTGACGGGTTTTTTTCCCCACAAATAGAGCTTTCTTTTGGTGGTATTTGATCACCTCTGCGGTTTTTATTTTTTGCGCTATAAACAAAAGAAGAGCGACAATTTTGAAAAAACACAATGGGGTTTATTTACTAAAGGCAAATCCACTACAAATGCACTTGGAAGTGTACTTGGACGTGCAGTCGCTGTAGATCTTAGGGGGACATGCAAGGAAAATAAAAAACAGCATTTTAACTTGCACATGCTTGGATGATAGAAATCAGCAGAGGTTCCCCTCATTTCAGATCTTCCCCTCAGATCTACAGTGACTGCACTTCCAAGTGCACTGGTAGTGCAAAGTGGATTTGCCTTTAGTAAACAAACCCCAATATCTTTTACTTTTTGCTATAATAAATATCCCACATTTTTCTTCAAAAAAACTATTTTTTTTCTCAGTTTAGGCCGATATGTATTCTTCTACATATTTTTGGCAAAAAAAAAAACAATAAGCGTATATTGATTGGTTTGTGCAAAAGTTATAGCGTCTACAAAACAGGGGATAGATTTATGGCATTTTTATTATTATTTTTTTTTTACTAGTAATGGTGGCGATCTGTGATTTTTATCGGGACTGCAATATTGCAGCAGACAAATTGGACACTTTTGACACATTTTTGGAACCATTGACAATTATACAGCAATCAGTGCTATAAAAATGCACTGATTACTGTATGAATGTCACTGGTAGGGAAGGGGTTAACACTAGGGGGCGATCAAGGAGTTAACTGTGTTCCCTAGGTGTGTTCTAACTGAAGGGTCGATGGGACTGACTAGGGGAAGAGAGAGATCGTTTTTCATACTTATTATGAACACACGATCTGTCTCCTCTCCCCTAAGAGAACTGGGATCTGTGTGTTTACACAGATCCTGGTTCTCGCTCTGTCATGAGTGATTATGGATGCCCGGCGGTCATCGCGCCCACCGGGCACTCACATCGGCTACGGGCACACGCTGCGGGCACGTGCAGGCATGCCTCTAGTGGCTAAAAGGTGAAGCGACATAAGTTAGGGTCGATTTGCCCAGCCGAACCAACCTGCCGCAGTAAAACTGCGGCGGCTGGTCCGGAGGTGGTTAAGCAAATACAGAAAATAATGTGATCTTTCGAGAAATGCAGTGTCATTGTGACTCTCAGTGCAAAGAACTGAAAGCATCCATGTAATGGAGAAGTCTAATGCCGCGTACACACGGTCGGACTTTTCGTCTACAAAAGTCCGACAGCCTGTCCGACAGACTTCCGACGTACCTTCGGCGGACTTGCGGCAGACTTTCTTACGAACGGACTTACACACACACGACCACACAAAAGTACGACAGCCTAGTACGCGGTGACGTACACCAAGTCCGACGAGACTATAAAACGGAAGTTCAATAGCCCGTACGACACCCTTTGGGCTCCTTCTGCTAATCTCGTGTTTATCTCGTGTTAGTAGAAGTTTGGTGAGAGACGATTCGCGCTTGTGAGACTCGTATTTTTCAGTTCGTTTTAACTGTTGTTCAGTCTGTGCTTGTGAGGTTTGTATCTGCTTTTCAGTGCGTTTGGTCAGTTGGCATTGAGAAATCTTTGTTTTATTGGCCGCTCGTTCCTGATTTTCAGGTCGTTCTTCACAGGCCTTGCTGTTCTTCAGTGCGTTCTGTTTAGTGCGTTCTGACCAGCCGACCGTTTTGAAGCCATGTTACCTGTACGTACTCGTCGTCGAGCTCGTGCATTGTATGTGCTTGGTGCTGTAGTTTATTCTTCAGCCCAAGACCAGTCCATGAACAGGGCGAGGAGGAGTTCATGGACCAAGAATTGGTTGCTTCAGCGTGACCAGTTCTGTCACATGCCTTTGCTCCGTGAGATCCGTGAGAATAATCCTGAGGATTTCAGGAACTTTCTCCGGATGACGGACCCCGTTTTTGACCGTTTGTTGGCTTTGCTGACCCCCTATATCAGCAGGCAGGATACCTGCATGAGGCAAGCCATCACTCCGGAGCAGAGGCTGGTCGCTACCTTGCGGTATTTGGCCACAGGGAGAAGCCTGCAGGACCTTAAGTTCTCGACAGGCATCTCCCCCCAGGCTCTGGGGATCATTATCCCAGAGACCTGTTCTGCCATCATACAGGTCCTGCAGAAGGACTATATTAAGGTAAGATATTTTTCTTTTATTAGCATCACATGTTCTTTTATGTAATCTTTGATAATATAATGTATTTCTTGCTTCAAACACTACTTACCATCATTGCAATATAGTGTGAATGTCCCCTTTTTATCCTCACACATGCTGGATTTTTTTCCTGTTATTTTTTGTCATGCATGTATATTTTCCTTCAATAACCTTCCCAGCATGAAGTGATGGGAACATATCCACCTAGTCTACTCATTTGGAATGTATTTTGTTTGAGTGTATTTAGTGTGCTGCTAATGAGCAATTATCTAGATTTCACAAACCCCCCCCCCCACCTAAACTCACTCCAAATAGTGTGCTGCTAATGAGCAATTATCTAGATTTCACAACCCCACCCCCCCCCCACCTAAACTCACTCCAAATAGTGTGCTGCTAATGAGCAATTATCTAGATTTCACAACCCCACCCCCCCCCCACCTAAACTCACTCCAAATAGTTTGCTGCTAATGAGCAATTATCTAGATTTCACAACCCCCCCCCCACCTAAACTCACTCCAAATAGTGTGCTGCTAATGAGCAATTATCTAGATTTCACAACCCCACCCCCCCCCCCCACCTAAACTCACTCCAAATAGTGTGCTGCTAATGAGCAATTATCTAGATTTCACAACCCCACCCCCCCCCCCCACCTAAACTCACTCCAAATAGTGTGCTGCTAATGAGCAATTATCTAGATTTCACAACCCCACCCCCCCCCCCCACCTAAACTCACTCCAAATAGTGTGCTGCTAATGAGCAATTATCTAGATTTCACAACCCCACCCCCCCCCCCACCTAAACTCACTCCAAATAGTGTGCTGCTAATGAGCAATTATCTAGATTTCACAACCCCCCCCCCCCACCTAAACTCACTCCAAATAGTTTGCTGCTAATGAGCAATTATCTAGATTTCACAACCCCCCCACCCCCACCCTCGTTAAAATTTGCTGGAATGTTCTGTGGTGTTGATTTGTCTAAAGCAAATATATGTTGCACTTTGCAAAATGCATGTGCACTCTACAAGTGCATTTGTTCCAGTGCTTTAGTAAATGAGCAGAAGCTCTGCTGATTTCCATCATCAAATCATATGCAAGCCTCAAAGTGTTTTCATTAATTGCCCTTGCATGTGATTGTGTACTCCTTGCAACATGAATGCCTTTTTACATTACCTCATTTACTGTAAGCTGGTTAGCAACTGCACCTGCAGAGTGCGACAACTGCAGTCTTGTAGCCTTTTTAGTCCCTAAATTCCTGCGTGTCCTAAAAGTAATTTTTTTTAGGGATTTCACAACCCCCTAAAATGTAATCAATGTTCCATCAGAGGGGGTGAGCAATCTGATAAGTGTGCCTTTCCATATTAGTTATTCCAGAACAATTAAATTATTGAATGTTATACTGATGCTGGGGAATAATGTTTTTAATTGTCTAATTTTCTTGCAATGTTAGCTTCCAAATTAATTGATTTTGGTTTTCTTGTTTGATTTCCCAGTTTCCTTCAACGCCACAGGAATGGCAGACTGTGGCATCCCATTTTGCCAGCCGTTGGGACTTTCCCAATTGTGGAGGGGCTATAGATGGGAAACATGTCCACATTGTGCCACCACCCCATTCGGGGTCATATTATTTTAATTATAAGGGGTTCCACAGTATTGTTTTAATGGCGGTGGTGTCGGCACACTATGATTTTTTATATGTGGACGTGGGGAAGAATGGCCAGATGTCGGATGGAGGAGTATTTGCCCAGACGGAGTTCTGCCAGCGTCTCCAGAGTGGTGGCCTGGGATTGCCACCTGATGAGGATAACGTGGAAGGACTCCCCTTTGTCTTCATTGCCGATGAAGCCTTCGCTCTCAGCAAGCACCTCATGAGGCCATTCCCCCAAAGAACACTCACCCCGGAGAGGAGGGTTTTTAATTACCGGCTGGCCAGAGCTAGAAGAGTGGTTGAGAATGCGTTTGGAATTCTGGCCAGCCGGTTCCGCCTGTTTCAAACAGCCATTAATTTGGCGGAATACAAACTTAATTTTATCGTTTTATCGTGCTGCATTCTGCACAACTTTTTAAATAAGCATTCTACAAATTATATAGGCACAGTTGGGCCTGAGGCCGGACAAATAGAAGCCAACCTTACAGGCCTGGATACTGTCCGTACTGGCTTGGCCCCCCAAAGTGCCCGTCAAGTTAGACAGCAATATGTTAATTATTTTATGGGTAGGGGGGCCATTGCAATGGGCCAGGATATATAATTTTTGACAATAAAAAAATTATTGATGAAATCTTGCATTATATTTATTGCTTGCCTTTCTTTTGGGCTGTCTCCTAGGTTATGGTCGAGCAGTTGTAGTGCCAACTGTATTGTAATTTTAAATGTCTAAATAAGCTCCATTGCCACTGTAAACAACTTTTTTACAATTATAACTAAAATGATACTGAGCCTTGAAATAACAAACCACACATTTATTTAATTCCTATAAGGAGATGTTTTTATTAATGGTTGTTATGCATTCAGTTCTGCATTTAGTATAAAATGTTCATAGACAAAAATAGAATGATATCTTAATAATGTAGCAAAATATAATTATATCTAAATATTTATACCTAATCCACAAAAAAATATTTTTGGCTTTTTGATTTTCACAAACAGGCTTTTTTTTTTGTTTTGGGAAAATCAAGTTTTGTTTTGTGTTTTTTTTTTTTGTTTTTTAAAGCAATTTTTTTGTTTATGTTTTTTTTTTTTTAGCAAGTTATTTTTGTTTTTATTATTTTTTTTTAAGAAAGTTTGTATATTTTTTTTTTTGGTTTTTTAAAATCAAGTGTTTTTTATTTTTTTTGGTTTTTTAAAATCAAGTTTTTTATTTTTTTGGTTTTTTAAAATCAAGTTTTTTATTTTTTTTGGTTTTTTAAAATCAAGTTTTTTATTTTTTTTGGTTTTTTAAAATCAAGTTTTTTATTTTTTTTGGTTTTTTAAAATCAAGTTTTTTCTTTTTTTTGGTTTTTTAAAATCAAGTTTTTTATTTTTTTTGGTTTTTTAAAATCAAGTTTTTTATTTTTTTTGGTTTTTTAAAATCAAGTTTTTTATTTTTTTTGGTTTTTTAAAATCAAGTTTTTTATTTTTTTTGGTTTTTTAAAATCAAGTTTTTTATTTTTTTTGGTTTTTTAAAATCAAGTTTTTTTTTTTTTTTTTTTTTTTGTGTTTTTTTGAAAATCAATTTTTATTTTTTTGTGGATTTTTGAGGTATTTCCGAGAAACAGCCCTCGTTTTTTACATTAGGTTAAACAGCCATTTATGTTCTGGCAAAAAAAAAAAAGAGAAGGCCCAGAATGGGGTCAGCAAAACAGGAAATGAAGGACATGATTGATGTTTTGGGGTTTAAAAAAGGGCATTTAGATTCGACCCAAAACATCAATCATGTCCTTCATTTCCTGCTGCATACGATCCAGCCGATTCCGCATTTGATCGATCTCCCCATTCCAGGCCATGATTTGAGCAATTAGCCGTTGGGCACTGTCTGTGGTGAAATAGTCAGTTGGACCTAAAGTGGAATGAAAAAAAAAATATGTTTAGAAATATGCACACATAAGTTTACCTTACCATAAAGCTGGTGTCTCAAACACTGACCTGGTGGGGTGCCCATGTCGCAAACTTCATGAACATCCTCGGGGGTGGCGCTGTTGCTTGACTCAAGCACAACCAGATCACCTAAAATAGAGTAGAAAAATTACATAAAATAAAAGGCAGCCATGCATAGATTACCGTAAGCTGGTGTGTCAGACACTCACCTGGTGGGGTGCCCATGTCGCCCACCTCTCCTTCCTCCACATCCTCAATGGGACTTGGGCTTATTTCCCAATCATTTTTTGCTTGGGGTGGACTGTCTTCTGGTTGTTGGCTGAGTGATTTTTCCCCTATGTGAAACAAAAAATTATTAATCTAATTAGCACACAGATATTTTAGTACATAGTAATTTTCCAACATTTGTAATGAAGTGGTTTGTGTAGAGTTCCTATTTTACCTCAATATTTAAAATTAGAAAGACATATCGGATAGATAGATATCAATATCTCAAAATATAGTTAATAATCTTTTGATCTCTCTCTATATCTGGAACAAAATCTCAAACTATCTAACTAAATGTAAAGCCAAAAAATTAAGATAACTTCAAATCTTCAAAAAGAATGTTTTACATTTCTATATCTATCTATCTACCTATCTCTATATTTCTCTCTCTCTCTATATATATTTCTCTCTCTCTCTCTCTCTCTCTCTCTCTATATATATATCTCTATTTCTATATCTCAATAGATATATATATATATATATATATATATATATATATATATATCTATCTCTCTCTCTCTCTCTCTCTCTCTCTCTCTCTCTCTCTAGTTATATATATATATATATATATATATATATAGTTATATATATATATATATATATATATAGTTATATATATATATATATATATATATATATATATAGTTATATATATATATATATATATAGTTATATATTTATATATATATATATAGTTATATATATAGTTATATATATGTATATATATATATGTATATATATATATGTATATATATGTATGTGTATATATATATATGTATATGTATATATATGTATGTGTGTGTATATATATATATATATATATATATATATATATATATATATATATATATATATATATATATATGTATATGTATATATATATATATATATATATATATATACATGTATATATATGTGTATATGTATATATAGATATATATCTATAGATATGTAACGAGGTTTCTTAAAAGATCGTTTAAAACGATGAAAACAAAAATCGGATAGGAAGGAAAAGCACATGGAGCAATATACAAGGTAATAAACACAAGAGAAAAACACGACAAGTACTTACTTTTTTTAAGAACTTTCCGGATACGTCGGTATTGATCCGGCTCCCTGAGTTTCAGGTCAGACCATCTTTTTCGCAGTTGATCTTTGGAGCGCTGGACCCCAAAAGATGCCTGCAAAGTCTCCACGACCTTCGCCATTATTTTGGCCTTGCGCAAATTTGGCCGTGCGTACGGCCCATAATTGCCATCATAGTCGTCTTTGTGAAGAATGGCCACCATCTCCACCATCTCTTTAAAACTCATATTAGAGGCCTTAAATCTAGGCCTCATAGATTTCGCTGACGTTTCTGCCTCCGGGCTGTCTCCACTACCTGAGGTCGTCAACATTTCAGGTGTCTCCGCCATTCTTTAACTCCACTACGCGCCGTAACAAAAAATGGGCGGAGAACATGAGTTAAAATCGAACGTCAGGGGCGGGCGACGCAGGCGGAGTTTCACACATGCGTAGTGTATAAAGAGCCTTGCGCACGTGTCGTACGTACGTTCTGTGCGTCGAATTAGGGGGCGGAGAACATGAGTTAATTTCGAACGTCAGGGGCGGGCGACGCAGGCGGAGTTTCACACATGCGTAGTGTATAAAGAGCCTTGCGCACGTGTCGTACGTACGTTCTGTGCGTCGAATTAGGGGGCGGAGAACATGAGTTAATTTCGAACGTCAGGGGCGGGCGACGCAGGCGGAGTTTCACACATGCGTAGTGTATAAAGAGCCTTGCGCACGTGTCGTACGTACGTTCTGTGGTAGGTGATAGTGGACCTGGACGTTACAAAACGAAGGTAATTTTAGATATTTTTTTTTTTTTTTTGGTTTTTATGGTCATGACTTTGTAGCAAGCGGCCTATATGGCTTGATAGATTGATGAGGCCTACATAGGGAGAAGATGATGAGGGGTTAGCCGAAACCTATAATAAAAGTGTTTTTTGTCTTGTGACTTCATCTTTTCCAGATATAATGAATCCCCTATTTAAGGATCCAGAGTTCCTTACATCTTTTATTTCCAAATATCGAGAGATGAGGAATTTGTGGGAGGTGAAACACCCTCAGTATTATGCTAAGCATGTGAGGAAGTCAACGCTGGAGAGACTTCTGGCCTTTGTCCAGGCGACCATCCCGGAAGCAACAATGGAGACATTGCTCAAGAAAATTGGGGTCTTGAGGAACATGTATAAGAGGGAGCATAAGAAGATCCAGGAATCAAGGAGATCAGGAGCATCAGCAGATGATGTTTATGTACCCAGGCTGTGGTACTACAATCAACTCCGTTTTCTGGATGACCAGAATGAAGCCAGGCCATCACTTTCAACCCTTCCCTCCACCCTTCCCTCCACCCTTCCCTCCACCCCAGCAGAGGCTGATGAGGAGCAAGCTGGGTCTTCCATCCTGGATGAACCAGATATGACCATCTGGAGTCAGGTAAATTATTTTAACAAATATTTACTGTACTAATATTAATGATGTTAACTGGATGTTATAATTGTCTAAAATAATTTGGCACTCAAAATTGGGTATACATATCAATTGACAGTAGTGGCTAAATATGTTTGGCACCTGCTTGAAATAATTAGGGTGTCTGATTAGACTCTTTTATTAAAGAGAAGTATTCACATTGAATTTGCTATTCATGAGAAGCAAACTGTGTGTCATTGATGAACCCCAAAAAATATACTCAAACTATTGTCCTTTTTTTATACACAGGATGAGTCCATCCAGGAGGAATGTGGGGAAAGTGGCAGGCAGGAGGAGACCGGGCCCATGGACAGCCTGGAGGAGGCCGGATTCACCATCATCCTGGAGGAGGCTGGGCCCAGTGTCAGGCAGGAGGTGGCTGCTCCCAGTGAGGTGGCTGCTCCCAGTGAGGTGGCTGGGCCAAGTGAGGTGGCTGGGCCAAGTGAGGTGGCTGGGCCCAGTAGGAGCCTGACCGAATCCCAAGTGCCTCCCCTCCACCTTCCCAAAAAAAGGGCCAGGAAGGGGATGGTCACACAGGACGCATCCCTGCGCCTCATGCAAGAGGCCACCCGTTTTTTAACAAGCCCCCCCGAAGCGGAAGAATCCTATGGCTGCTACTTAGCCAGCAGGCTTCTTCAGATGGATTGGGAGCAGCGCCTCATTTGTGAGCGCCTATTTGGGGAAACAATCCATAAGGGGCTGCAGGGCACGCTAACACAAAACACCCAACTACATGAGGCAGCCCCCCCTCCTCCTCCTCCTCCTCCTCCTCCTCCTCCTCCTCCTGCCACAACTGAAACACCAGAGCCACAGCCTCAAAAGAAGGCTACAGGGAAGGCTGCAGGGCAGCGTGGAGGAAAGGCTGCAGGGAAGAGAAGAAAATGATGACCTGGGTTCAGTCTGGTCTGACAGAAGACGCAGGCTGTTGTAGGACCACAGTCTGGGGACATCTAGATCATCTGCTGGTGCTGTTGATCTCTGGGATTCTTGGACCAGATTGTGCTCCCTCTTATATGGACTCCTCAAGATCCCAATTTTCTGGTACACCGACTTTTTCCAGCGTTGACTTCCTCTTTATTTTATTTTGACCATGAATAAATGGATATTTTTTGAGTTTAGCAAAAGACTTTATGTGTTTTCTTTGAAATCATTGATTTTACACACAATGTTAAATTAACAAGGGACAACAATCTCATTGAGTTTGAAAAAAAACACACCAAAAATACATTACTAATGTTAATAATGTTCAAGTGGTAAGTCTTGAAAATCAAAAAAATTACGTAACCAAAAACGGTGCTTTGGGTTAACTTTATCTAAAAACTAAAAAATAAACACTATAAAAAAAAAAAAATAATAATGGGTTCTTTGTGTTAACTTTACAAACCTAAAAAAAAAAAAAAAAAAAAAAAAAAAGGGGTAAAAGTATTATTAGTATGGAAACATTGTTTTAAAAAGGCATACTATATCATTCATGAGATCAAAGAGAAAAAGAATCCAGAAATCAGTTTGGGAGAACTCTGATTATGAACAGCAAAACACCTTCGTTCTTTAGAGCCTTCGTAAAGAAGAAATAAAATGCGCTGCATTGAACGATCACAGATTTTGCAGCGTGATGAATGTGCTACCTACAATACGAACACTAGTTTTACTAGACCGAGTGCTTCCGTTTAGTTTTTGCTTATGAGCATGCGTCGTTTTTTTGTCCGTCGGACTAGCATACAGACGAGCGGACTTCGGGGTCCGTCGTACTTACGACGTAAAGATTTGAAGCATGCTTCAAATCTAAAGTCCGTCGGATTTTAGGCTAAAAAAGTCCGTTGAAAGTCCGGAGAAGCCCACACACGATCGGATTACCAGCCAGCTTTAGTCCGTCAGCGTCCGTTGGACTTTTGTAGACGAAAAGTCCGACCGTGTGTACGCGGCATAAGAAGTTTGAAGTTCAACCTGTGAGACAATCATTGCTCCCCTCGTAGACACAGTAAAGAAGTGAGCAATAGTCACCAGGGACAAGAAGAGAAAAAGCCTGAAAAATTCTGGTAACTCATCTAATGACTGGTAAACTGCAAAGTATAACATTTTTGGCTTTGGTTTATATATGATTTTATTTGTTTCATTACAATCATTTCTTAAGCAGAAATAGAAATGAAATGCATCCACCCTCTGATTCCTGCACATTAATTTCCTGCCAATGTATTTTCAATTTCTGTGAGACCCAACAGCTGTGTATACAAGGTAAAAGAAAGTGGGTGAGGAATTGGTTTTGTAAAGACAAGTCAGTATTTGCATACGTGTGTCTTGTTTTTGGGCACTTGAAAATACATTGGCAGCTACCTTCTGGTACCTAAAGGTACTTCCTTTTTACTAGTATGTATTTAACTATTGTATTTAAAACTTTAGACAACATTTCTGTATATTTCTTCTAATGCTACAGATCCTTAGAGCTTCAAAAACAACATATTAACAATTTGGTTTTGACTCGGTTGAATTGATGATAGGCAACTCCTATCCTCATATTGATTAGTGGTTCCAAATTAATAATAACTACTGCAGTAGGGAACAGACACAAAAGATACGCTCAGCATCTTTCCAAATTACTGTTCTGCTTTATTATGACGCAATTGAAGGTTTTTATGCACATGATTACGTAGGTATCACATTAATATTACAATTGTACATTTATGGTAACAAGGGGCGTTACATAGGCAGGCTAATTCTAATCAGGACTCGAAAGAATGTAAACATTTACTGAAAACATTATTAGTGCCGTGTGCACAGTGAGGGCAGTGTGCAATACATACAAAATACAATACAATTATATACAGAACTTACAAATTTCCATTACAGTCTCCCCTCTTTTGATCAATATTTTGATCACTAACCATACCTGCTATCACCTTTAACCTGGAACCTCCACACGCTTAGGTGGAGGTAGTCCTGGCCAAAGAGGCAAAAAACTCCATTGTGGAGAAAATAATAGCTGAGCAACTTTTTCATTACAAAATGACTTTTCATTGTGAAAAACAAATGATTGATAAGACATATTTACAGAGTACTGGCTGTACACTCCTGTGGCCAGAATGGCCTTCTAGCTTAATTGTTGGCATGCTGACTTATCAGCATATGTAAACACAGACAATTCTACACATAATGGAAGACATACAAAAGACAAATATGACTTCAACATGGCTAAATATGACTTCAACTACTTTTCAAATATATATATCCCTTACAATTAAAGTAATTGAATCAAAAAGTACCCTAGACTGTGATCACAAGAGGGAAACAAATCAAACACAGAGATTTCTTTAATTTAGTCATTTTTGCAGTGTCTGGTGTGGATCCAGGTGACTTTTCCTTCAAGTTTTGCAAAAACTGTACATGAAATAGATGCAGTATTGAGTCTCCAAACTTTTCCTTATATATAAATGTCTCTTAACAATCCAAAAGTCACCTGGCTTTAGTTTTAGATCCTTCCAAACTTTTAGGATCTGGAATTGGGGAGAAAACACATAAATGAGTTTGTCAAAAAACCTTAAAAGATCAGCAACATTCTCCGTGAGATCCGAATGGAGGACTTCAGCTGCTGAGACAAAATATTAGCAAGTGAGTAACACACTCCCAAACCAAATCCCATAGGGAGAGAGACCATCATCCCCCTTAGGGGCTTCATAAAATATAAGAAAACATTCAGGCAAAAGTTTTCTAGTTTCTTACTCTACTTTGTCCGCTACATTGTAGACAGTGGGGGTGTAAAAATAAAACCGCAAAACTTCTAGTAAGGACTCTCCTATAAAAAATGATTTCCTCTGTTACTCTCTGTACTTTCTGGCACTCTGTACTTACAAACTACTTCTGATAACACTTTTTACTGTGGCCTTTGCAGTAGCATTTGCCACTGGACATCCAAAAAACATGTCCATACAGACAAAATGCATACTCGTAAGATCCTGACTTGGGCATCTGGATATATCTTTTATGTAATCTCTGGGAGGGATGTTCAGCTTTTGGTAACACCTTTGGTAACAGGTAAAACAAGAAGTGGTATGTTATAAAAACAACTGTGGAGAACCCTGGCTCTATCCCACGCTCATTTACTAAGGCAGCCATAACTGCTTGTGACTGATGACACGGTCCATGTGTCAAGCTGAAGGGAAAAGAGTGGCTGGCAGACATAAATGATCACTTTTTCCAAAGTCCTGTTTCATAAGAAGTTGCCCCCTGTGGACCACTTGTTCTTCTCGTTCTGGGGTCCTTAAAGTTGAATTATTAATCCCAGCTATACTGGGCCAGAACTAGGGTGGAATCTGTGAGTTGCACAGACCCATCAAGTGTCCGGGGCTGTAAATGCAGCATCCTTAGTCACCTGGTCTGCTTCCATGTGTGAAAGTTAATATGGCTACCTCAGCAAGAAGCTGGAAGGCTGAAAACAGCCAATCAAATTAACTTGGCATGCTTGGTTGGTTTACCTGCCGAAGTAAAAACAAACTTCTGGCCCTTCAAATGGAACCAAAAGCTCTCTATATCTCGACTATCTATATAAATATACACTCTTTTTATAGCTCACAGGCTTTGCTAAAACATGGAGCTCTGCTTCTTGAGCTGGGCAAAAAGGATCCAATGACTTTGAATACAGAGTATCTTTCTGGGTGATAAACTGCATACTCAAATCTACAAAAAATGTAATATCTGGGTCTTCAGGGAGTGTGTCCCGCACTGGGCTCACAGCAGCTGATTCCTACACCATCAATTTAACACATGTGGTTTTTCCTTTCTTTTGAATAAATGTCCACATTTTTCATTGTTAGATTTGTACATAAATAAACTCATATTTTAAACCTTTCATTAGACAAACGTTTAGTTAGCTGTATATTTGCTGCACAGAATGTCGGACCATTAAAAATTAAATGTTTGACCAAAACAATATCTAACTTTGTCTAATAGCACCTTTGCATAAAAGCTGCAGCTCTGATATATCGGGATGAACCATTCATTACTGGGTCCAGCTTGCATAAATATATTACAATGGCTTGTTTTCTATCATGCTATTTGTGTAAGAACTCCAGTTTCATGTTTCAAAAGACAACTTTTTCCTGGCAATATTATAACAAATGATAACAATACCCTGCGGTCATGGAGAGATGCCCATAAATCCAAAATATTCTTCTGCTTATACCACTGCACTTACAAGGAAAAGGGGCACATCATTTCACAATCCACACATTCTGCTTTGGATTTCAAAAATAAAAATAAATAAAAACAAAAAGACCAATAATCTGTATGATGGACCAGAAAGCATCAAAAACTATAACACAACTGGCTGCAGGTGGCATCTATCCTAACAGGGTGTGTGGACTTGATGTGATGGGACTGTTATATTTAAATTTTATTTATTATTACTCTTACATCATGGACCGCACATCAAGTTATTATCAAAAACCTTACAATATCATTTTTGTAGAAGAACTTCTTATGTATCCCATCCATCTTGGCTTTGTTAAATATTATGGCAGCTTTATTCCAAATAACAACCTCATCTTAATCTTTTTTTTCTCTCAATAAGGGCTTATTGAATAAATGTAAAATTACAAAATTGTTATCTTAATCTAAACTAATCTCATTCATTACAAATTTCCCCATTAACCTGGATTTCATTTCCAACCAAAGGTTGTCTAAACCATTTTCAATATATCTATATAATTGTTAAACTCATATTAGAAATTAATACTCATTATTACTTAATTTTACTTAATTTCCCTTTTTTAAATGCACTGTTTCCACTATCAAAGGATATTCAATTTGTGTAATACACGGTTAAATGTAACCTTCATTTTACCGTGTTTGGAAAACAGATTCAAAATAATTGTGATCACATTGTTTACCATTAGATTCGTTAACCCGGCACATTTTGTTATAAATGTTTTGTCTAAAAAACAGAAATTGGCATGGTGTCTTTCCAGCTTATCACTGACCACATTCTTTCAGGAGAGCACAAAGGAGGGGGTCACATCTGCGTACATGACACACACAAGCAATAGAACTAAAGGTCCCAGCATTCGCACACACACCAATATCTCTCTAAAATCGCTTACATTTTTCCCATTTGTAAACAACACATGCATATCATTCTCTCACTTTCTTTTAACTCTTTAATATTTCCCTGCCTAAATTTTGCTTTCCTTATTTTGTTTAAATAACTTTTATATCTAGCTTCTATGATTCTATGATCAGATGGGGAGCCACAGTGCTCATCCCATCTTCCCTCTCTGACAACATATAAAGTATTCTGTTTTTAACTCTCATTTCTCTGTTTCTGACTTTTACTAGTAGTGCCTGACCCCAAATTCATCCCACAACTTAACATGAAAATGTCCCTTTCTGTCTAGTGTTAATGTCACCCTTGATCCATCCTGCTCACATAGATAACTTGTTTCTCTAGCTGTTTACTCTGCATTATTCTTAGTCCCTGTGGACCTTGGTAACCCAATTACCTATTGTGGATCTCTGTCCACTTTAACCATTAATATAGGGGCTCAGTATAGGCGGAACCACACCTTCGGTTCATATATAGCGCTTCTCTTGCGCTGGGCATTTTTGAGGGTCTCTTACCCTTCATTCCCTTACTTAATTTAATGCCCATAATGACTGGCCAGTCTTCTCTCTTCTCTACTTGTGCCTATACCCTCTTGCCTCTAAACTACTTTATCTAGCAGATGTACTACATATACCTGTGAACAGTACTATTCTTCCCTTTCTTATTTATAACACTCCGATGGACAATAGACAGGGACAACATAACATATAACCACCAATCAATACAGTTCGATTAAGGGGAGTAAAATAGGTACCCTTTGTCCCGAAAATGCCTTACCGATCAAGGAAGTCTGATAACTCAAATGTAAGCAAAAGGCTTACCTCAGCCGGCTGATTATCAGAAATTCCCGGATCGTCTCAAGCTCCTCGTTTCGGATACTCAGGGTCACCTGGAATCCCCTCCTGGCTGGCTCGCCATGCATGACTCGGTTGAATTGATGATAGGCAACTCCTATCCTCATATTGATTAGTGGTTCCAAATTAATAATAACTACTGCAGTAGGGAACAGACACAAAAGATACGCTCAGCATCTTTCCAAATTACTGTTCTGCTTTATTATGACGCAATTGAAGGTTTTTATGCACATGATTACGTAGGTATCACATTAATATTACAATTGTACATTTATGGTAACAAGGGGCGTTACATAGGCAGGCTAATTCTAATCAGGACTCGAAAGAATGTAAACATTTACTGAAAACATTATTAGTGCCGTGTGCACAGTGAGGGCAGTGTGCAATACATACAAAATACAATACAATTATATACAGAACTTACAAATTTCCATTACAGTTTCAATTTCTGCAATTTGGAGGGTTTCTGAAATGCAACCATTCTGACCTGTATCACTAAACCAACATTTTTAGCACTACTTTCAAATTTAAAGGCCATTAAACAAGAAATAGGAAAGCTAGTTTTGGGGTTTTATCACCTTTCAAGAGCCATATGAGTCCTCTCAGCAACCCCTTCAAATCTTTTGCTAAATTTTGTACCTGTAGGCTGTACCCTGTATCACTGCTGCTCTCTAGACCTGAACAGAAGTCCCATTGTGGCAAAAACAGCCCTGGCTCAAATATAAACACGTGAACAATTTTGAGAAAGCTATCAGAAAGCTAACAGTGGAATATATATATATATATATATATATATATATATATATATATATATATATATATATATATATATATATTTTTTTTTTTTTTAATAATCTTTATTCATTACACAGTGTTATACAGTAATTTCCATCAACTATAAAACATTCCAAACTCATGTGCACAACACTCCAAATATAAAATATCCTAAAACATTATTCACCTGTTTTTTTTTTTTTTTTTTTCCCCCCCGTGCCTATCCCCCCACCCTCCAACCCAGGGGTCTAACTATTTTTCCTTCGGTAGTTCTTTAATCCTCTGTATACATCTACAACACCTCTTCCTACACACACTTACAAGGGATACCCTATTTCTTCTAACCATGGGACCCAAATTTTTTTGAACTCCTTCAAATTTTTCCTCCTTACGTATACTACCTTTTCTTTCCATACCGTTTCTGTCACTGTTCTAATCCAGTCATCCTTTGAAGGGGGTCTCTCCGCCTGCCACCTCAGGGCTATCAATTTCCTTGCCTGAAATAGGCATCTCACCACTGCTTTGTTTATATTATTTCCTCTCCCTTGGCATTCCCCAACTCCCAATACACATAACTTTGGATCCATTTTCAGTCCTACTTTAAAGATCTTATTTAAAAGTTCTAATATTTCTGTCCAGTACCGATGTAATTTTGGGCATTTCCATATCATATGGATCAGGTCCCCCGTATTCTGGCATCTTGGACAATTTGCATCCGCCCGTCGCCCAAATTCAAACAGTCTCTTTGGTGTGTAGTATGCCCTGTGAAGGAGCATTAGGTGTGAGAACTTCTGCGCGGGTGATACCGAGACCTGATGTCCTCCCTCCAACATCTTTCTCCACTGTTCATCCGATATGTTGCCCATGTCTCTTTCCCATTTGCTTCTACACTTGAGCTTTTCTGGACTCTCCATCCCACCTCTGCATAACAATGGATACATTTCTGCTATGGAACCTTTGTGTCCATCCGCACTACCCATTCTGCAAAGGATAGGGGAGAGGCTCCACCTCGGACCCTGTTCCCCAAATTGAGCCTTTAGGGCATGCCTTATTTGTAGATAGTTATAATACGTATGATTCGGAATATCAAATTCCTCCTTTAGTGAAATGAATGTTTTAAGTGTGCTACCATTATACAGTTGGGCCAACTTTACTATTCCTTTTGTTTCCCAAGACTTTATTTTTCCCATTGGTTTTAATTCTTGTAAATACTTATTATCCCAAAGGGGAGTGTACCTAGCCTTTCCTTCCACGCCTTCCAGCACTTTAATGGATTTCCAAACTTTTATTATTAATTTAACTGTGGGGGGTCTAGAGACAAAAGAATTTGCCTCCAGCACCTCCATAAATGTTTCATGTGGCGCTCCCATGGTCATTATACCCTCATTATTTTCATCCCCTGACCCTATATGCTGTAACTGAGCTGCTAAAAAATAGAGTATATATATATATATATACAGTGGGGCGGAAAGTATTCAGACCCCCTTAAATTTTTCACTCTTTGTTATATTGCAGCATTTAAGTTCATTTTTTTCTTCATTAATGTACACACAGCACCCCATATTGACAGAAAAACACAGAATTGTTGACATTTTTGCAGATTTATTAAATAAGAAAATCTGAAATATCACATGATCCTAAGTATTCAGAGCCTTTGCTGTGACACTCATATATTTAACTCAGGTGCTATTTCTTCTGATCATCCTTGAGATGGTTCTACACCTTCATTTGAGTCCAGCTGTGTTTGATTATACTGATTGGACTTGTTTAGGAAAGCCACACACCTGTCTATATAAGACCTTACAGCTCACAGTGCTTGTCAGAGCAAATGAGAATCATGAGGTCAAAGGAGCTGCCTGAAGAGCTCAGAGACAGAATTGTGGCAAGGCACAGATCTGGCCAAGGTTACAAAAAATTTCTGCTGCACTTAAGGTTCCTAAGAGCACAGTGGCCTGAACCCTTCCTAGAGCTGGCCGTCTGGCCAAACTGAGTTATCAGGGGAGACGAGCCTTGGTGAGAGAGGTAAAGAAGAACTCAAAGATCACTGTGGCTGAGATCCAGAGATGCAGTCGGGAGATGGGACAAAGTTGTAGAAAGTCAACCATCACTGCAGCCCTCCACCAGTCGGGGCTTTATGGCAGAGTGGCCTGACGGAAGCCTCTCCTCAGTGCAAGACACATGAAAGCCCGCATGGAGTTTGCTAAAAAACACCTGAAGGACTCCAAGATGGTGAGAAATAAGATTCTTTGGTCTGATGAGACCAAGATAGAACTGTTTGGCCTTAATTCTAAGCGGTATGTGTGGTGAAAACCAGGCACTGCTCATCACCTGTCCAATACAGTCCCAACAGTGAAGCATGGTGGTGGCAGCATCATGCTGTGGGGGTGTTTTTCAGCTGCAGGGACAGGACGGCTGGTTGCAATCAAGGGAAAGATGAATGTGGCCAAGTACAGGGATATCCTGGACTTAAACCTTCTCCAGAGTGCTCAGGACCTCAGACTGGGCCAAAAGTTTACCTTCCAACAAGACAATGACCCTAAGCACACAGCTAAAATAACGAAGGAGTGGCTTCACAACAACTCCGTGACTGTTCTTGAATGGCCCAGCCAGAGCCCTGACTTAAACCCAATTGAGCATCTCTGGAGAGACCTAAAAATGGCTGTCCACCAATGTTTACCATCCAATCTGACAGAACAGGAGAGAATCTGCAAGGAGGAATGGCAGAGGATCCCCAAATCCAGGTGTGAAAAACTTGTTGCATCTTTCCCAAAAAGACTCATGGCTGTATTAGATCAAAAGGGTGCTTCTACTAAATACTGAGCAAAGGGTCTGAATACTTAGGACCATGTGATATTTCAGTTTTTCTTTTTTAATAAATCTGCAAAAATGTCAACAATTCTGTGTTTTGCTATCAATATGGGGTGCTGTGTGTACATTAATGAGGAAAAAAAAATGAACTTAAATGATTTTAGCAAATGGCTGCAGTATAACAAAGAGTGAAAAATTTAAGGGGGTCTGAATACTTTCTGTCCCCACTATATATATATATATATATATATATATATATATATTCTGCTTTGACCCGTAATCTTTCCTATACTATGAAGTTACAAAAGTATAAAAATATTTTTTCTATAAAATAAATGCATACTCATAAGATGCTGATACTGGCAGGCACTCAAAGGAACTGTAATATTTGCTATTGCGGGTCCTGGCAAATATTTTATAAAGGCCTATAACGAAATTTATTAAAACTGGAGCACTCAGAATCTGGAGCAGGTGTGCATTGCAAATAATCAGGTTCTATCTTTCATTTTCAAAGCCTGTCTGCTCCGGTTTTGATAAATTACCCCAATGTTCTATTTGGGTTCTGACAGTGAAAGAAGGAGCACAAGTAATAACGGTTTATATTACAGGTAGAACTCAGGCACTCCAAAGATTGTTATGGTACAGCGTAGTGGCTAGCTGCTCAGGCCTTCAGTCTCATACCCACCAAGAATATGTTCTCTTCTCCCAGGTGCTCTGATTTTCTTTCCCATTTTTTTTGTAAGTGACATTTTATTGAGTATTAGTACAAAGCTGTACAAAGTGGAGTACAATAGAATACATATAAGTACACAACAAAACAAAAATAAATATAAAAGAAGAGCTATGTAGCCAACGAGCAAAGCATGGAGCATATTACAAACAGCAGCTGTAATTCCCAATTTAAAATTATATTGGATCATTGGCATCCCCTGACCCTAGAGCATAGCTCCTAACTATCCTTGATTTCAAGGGACTGTCCCTGATTTGGAACAAAGTCCCTCTTTTGACCTCATTTGTCCCTCATTTTGGTCCGATCTATACAGTTGTATAAAGAAGGCACTAATTATCTTTCAGATAGTGTTTCTGAGTGCTAATCCTTTTATCCAATTTCTGAATTGCTACATTTGTAAATTCCAAAAGCCAGTATTATGGAATAGTAGTGGTTAAAAAAGCACTTGTGGGTTTATCTAAATATTTTTTGTATAATTCTCCTTTAAGGGGTGTGGCGGGGGTGTGTGTTCTATGCCTACATACTTTTGCTAATAGGTGTCTCTTGTTTCCATCTTAAAAAGTTGGGAGGTATGCCCTAGAGTATGTATGACTATGACAATGGTAGGGATATTAGAACTAAGTAAAAGGATGGTGAACCCGCGCAATGGAAGTAAAGGTTTATTTAGTGAAGTTTGGAACTGCTGCCTCCCAACAAGCAGTCACCCTAAATGGGGACAGCTGAGATATATTAAAAATGATAGAAGGGTTTGGCGCTGTTCCTATTAGTTTCCTACCTTCATATAGGTTACTAGATACAAATTAAAAAAATATATATAGATTCCTAGGTGCACCGTGCATATGTCAAATAGATAAATATTAAATACAACCGTGCACCGTGCATATGTCAATTAAATATTCTGCTACAATATTGTACAATCATAGGTGATACAAAAACATTAGATACGTAACTTAAATTTGTCCTTTTTAAAACCACAAATTTAAGTTACGTATCTAATGTTTTTGTATCACCTATGATTGTACAATATTGTAGCAGAATATTTAATTGACATATGCACGGTGCACTTAGGAATTTACATATTTTGAAGTTGTATTTAATATTTATCTATTTGACATATGCACGGTGCACCTAGGAATCTATATATATTTTTTTAATTTGTATCTAGTAACCTATATGAAGGTAGGAAACTAATAGGAACAGCGCCAAACCCTTCTATCATTTTTAATATTAGAACTAAGGACCTAAATGGTTAAGTCTCGTACACACGATGAGAAAATGATGAATGATGAAAAATTCCACTTTTGACACGATTGTCTGATAATTTGATTGTTAGTACACACCTGTCATCTGAAATTTTCCCAAAGGGACAAACACAAAAATGTTTCTCCTATGATACCAGATTGTACGATTTTCTTTTCGTCAGTACAGTTTTCGTCCGAAAATACAATACAAATACATTACAGCAGTTCCAATTTTTTTTCTGTCGTACGAGAATTTTCGTACTTTAGTAATCTATTTGCATTATATAGCATGCAATAAAAAAAAAAAAAAAGGACTATCATTCATCCGATAATCTCATTGTGTGTACTAGGCTTTAAATGTTCTCTTCAATGTAGAAATAAACGCTGATGCTATAAAGATGAGCATTATAAATAAAATAAATAATGGTGTTAAACAAGTTTATAAAACAGTGAACTATATATGTGAACTAATATTATTTCCACATGAAGCAAACTGTAAAACCAACTGGAATAAAACAAAAAAAACAAAAAAAGAAACTATTATTAACAGAGATGTGACATTTAAATAAATATCTTCTGTAAATTAATTTATCTGGTTATTTCCAGGAAGTTTATTTCTGCGTAAGTGTCATTAAAGCTGTTCTGCCACCATGATTCAATATGCCGAACAATAATGGGAACATCTTAAAATGTAATTAAATGTGTGAAACATAACAGCTTATTGCTTCTAAATCCAGGCTTTGTTTTTGGACTGTGTCTGTCAGAGAAAACAGAATCAAGCAAACAGCAGGTAATTATACTTGAAGATCTGGATCGCAGACTATGCCAATGTATCATTTACCTGAGAAAAAGAATTCAACAATGACAAGGGTTTATCCGTGAACCGTATTCTGTGCTCTTTCTCTGAGCACAAGAGCCAAGCAAAATCAGCACTAAAATGGCTTTGTCTCTTGTATAGGCTTATACTCTCTAAACAATACAAGTAGATGATAGGCAAGGAGAGCTTCAGAGCTGTCAAGACAGACTTTAAACCTAGAAACTGAAACCAGTGATCATACATCCTGCTAAGCTAGCAATTGATTTTAGAGGTCAACATTTTCAGTTAGCAATCCATGGAATGCAGAAGTATCCATTAAAGAAAGCTGACAAAAAAGAACAGAAATGTTTCACAGCATGGACTTCAAACTTCTTGCTGCCTCAGACACTGCACTGTGGCTTGGGGATTAACCCTTATTATTGTTATCCATTGTCGGTGGTTCCAGACAGGAAGGATTACAGATTAACCTCTTCAATGGTGGAGTTTGAACATAAAAGACCTTTGGAACAATGTGTCATATTTGCCTTTGGCATCTGCTTCTGAAGGACATTATCCACGTTTGAGTTTGTATTGCTGAAAAATTTGATTGCAAAACATTTCTTTAGCAACATATGTTAGAAAAGGCAACAAATCCAAGAGTTGCGAAACTGCATGTGGAAAATAATTCTCTAAATTGTTAAAACATGTAAAATGTTAAAATGTAGTGAAGCAGACAAATTAAAGTTGAAGTTTAGTTAAGTATAAGTTAAGTTAACAAAGTCTATTTCATGGAGTTCTAAGCTTATTTAAAATTCATTAAGGGCTAGTTTACACTTGCTTCAAAACTTCTTTGGACACGCTTTGTTAAAGCTCTCTGAATGCCGTTCAATGCCCCTGTCACTAAATAAAATGGTTAGCTTACTTCCCCCATATCAGGAGGTACACGAGAGCACGTGAATGACTGGACTGGATTGTCCGCGGTATTTAGATATGCAGGTCCGGATGGCCTTTCCATCTCGACCCCATAGAGATTGGTTCTGTTTATTCTGTTTAAGTCTGTGTTCATGTTGTTGTTTTTTTTTATTTTATAACGAAGCCTTATACAGCTGCCTATGTCACACTGATCCTCTCCCTGGTAGAGGAATGCCACCTCCAGAAATCTGAACTTAGGGTGTTATTGCTGGCCCCCCCTGGTGTTGGACTCTTTTAATCGTCAGGAGGATCCTAGAGCACATGAAACCAGCCCAAAACTATACTTATAATCCTCAAATAGTACACTCCCATGATGGTTTTACATATAATTTCTCACTATAAGCAGGTCGGGGAGGATGTCATTCTATTACAAGAGACCCATTTCTCTTCGACGTCCCACCCTAACTTTTTTAACAAATCATATAAACTTCACTATTTTACCACCTTTGAGTCCAAGGCTAGGGGAGTCGCTATCTTTATTAGAAACAACATGCTATTTGATGTCAAATGTATATGCCCCCAATAATGCACAGAGCACCTTTTTCAGGTCATTCTTCCAAGTACTGGACAGATATGTCTCCTCCCATATGATAGTGGGCAGTGATTTTAACCTGGTAGCCCACCCATCATTGGACAGAATTAAAGTGACGCATTCAGCTAACGCATTCCCGAAATCTCTCACAAGATCCTTAGAAATACACCATCTCATTGACACCTGGAGGGCACTAAACACAGGAGCAATTGAGTATACTCACTGTTCGTGACCGCATGATAGTTATGCCAGGCTTAACTATATTTTCAGCTCACCTATCCTTTTTGCCAATTCAGCTTTAGCTACTATAAACACCTGCCCCTGGTCTAAGCACCAAATGGTCTCCTTCCACACATCGCATATAGGACTCTCCCCTATGACAGCCTCATGGAGACTAAATAACTCCCTGTTAACAGACCCGGAGATAACCTCACAGGTGACTGACCATCTAACTGAATACTTCAGGCTGAATGACGTAGAAAACATATCTCCTGGTCTTGTGGGCAGCACACAAAGCTGTACTCCGTGGTCACCCAATCGAATTAGCCTCTACTAAAAATGCCAAAAGGCAGCCACAATCAAGGCCCTTACCCTAGACCTAAACAAATTGTACCACGTACACACACAAACTCACTCTCTTGATATATTGCAACAAATTTTTCAAAAAAGACACGAATTGGACACGATCCTTTCGGACCGGACAGAGAAATCTATCCGCTGGTCTAAAGCGAGGTTCCTCTTACATAGTAATACTGCATCCGCTATGTTCTCACGCAAACTACACCATTCACTCCAACCCACCCATGTCTACAAACTAAAGAATGGATCAGGCCAACTAGTCTCCCATCCTAAAGAGGTCCTCCAAATTTTTCCTCCTTTTATCGATCCCTCCTATCCCCCCCCCCCCCCGGGTCGCTACCCCAAGATGGACTAGATGCATGGCTTGATTCACTGCACCTCCCATCACTATCAGAGGAATAATTGCAGAGCCTAAACGCCCCATGCACAGAGCAAGAAATCCTATCCATCATTAAATCATCATTAGGCATGTTAGCTCCTAAACTGACTAAAGTAATTAATTATATTTTACAAGGCCATCAACTTCCAGACGACATGCTCTTTGCGAACATGACACTTATCCCCAAACCTAACAAAGACCACTCCCTACCACAAAATTGCAGAACAATTTTGGTTCTCAATAACGATATTAAAATCCTTGGCAGAGTATTGGCCGATAGACTAGCCCCCATCATCTCTATTTTGATAGGCCCTGAACAGACTGGCTTTATTCCTACAAGACAGACCACAGATAATATTCGCCTGGCGACCAATATTATCCAGGATGCTGATCTCTTTTCTCGCAAGGTCCTTATCCTTGGCTTAGACATACATAAAGCCTTTGATAGCGTCCTCTGGCTATACATTGACACAGTCCTTACTAGGTTTGGATTCTCTGGAGAATTTGTGAATGGCTTCAAAGCCCTGGCTATAGAACCATTGGCCAGGGCAATCATCACAAACGCAAACATCAAAGGATACCAAAAAGGTGATGCAGAATTTAAGCTGAGTTTATATGCAGACAATGTGCTGATGTTCCTACCTGATGATGTTGTTTCACTCCCTAACCTACTAAACACGCTAAAATCATTTCACACCTTCTCAGGTCTTGGCGTTAATTTAGCAAAATGTTCGGCTCTTCCTATCAACATCTCTTTACATGTCTCCTCTAGTCTTAAAGATACATTTGGCTTCTCCCAATAAAATGACACCCTCCAATATCTAGGGGTGTGCTTGGCCCCCTCACTCCGAGCAATGTACAATGCCAATTACCCACAGGCTTTTACTAAGGTCAAACAAGGGTTACGTCTCTGGTCCTCATTCAATATTTCATTGCTAGGAAGAGTTACATCAAAATGTCTATACTACCGAAATTGTTGTATTTCTTCAGAACCCTTCCCCTTTATGTGTCCCACCAAACCCTAATACTGATCCAACGAGACATCAATAAATTTGTTTGGAATAACAAACACCCCAGATATGGCAAACTACTCACACACAGGCTCATGTCTTGGGGAGGACTTGGTCTACACGATATGTGGCTCTATTACTTATCAGCCAGATTAGCATAGATAGCCAAATGGCATGCTGCCCCATATAGGATTCCCTGGTTTCAGTTTGAGATCACCTCTGTCCGCCCTTTCTATATCCCGGGTCTTCTTTGGCAGGTAGGCCTCAATCCTTGTAGATCAAACTATTCATTTATGGTCCCTATACCACCAAAAATACAAACTTTGTTCTGATAGACCCCCCCGTCTTCATTTATGGGAGACACCAGATTCACGTAGAAAGTTTCTTTGGTGGGAACAAAAGTCCCTAGCAATGCTAAAAGCACTAACACACGACACATTATTCTACTCTTTCACTCAACTCCAGGAGCAGTTTGATATTCCAAGAGAAGAGTTTTACAAGTTTCTCCAAATCAGACATTTTTTTGATTCTCTATACATGCTCACTACCACTCACATTATAACCCAATATGAGTCAATATGTCAGGATAGCTCTAGAGAGAAAGGAATTATCTCTACTATCTACAAATACCTTAACAACTTGCACTTACCAGAAAAATCATCAGCTATGACCCGCTGGGAAACGGACTCGGGCACAGAATTTTCAACAGAGGACTGGTTAGACATGCTACAAAACATGCACAAGTGTACCCGCTATATAGCTTTGAAAGAGACTGTGGCGAAACTACACACACGGTGGCATCTCACTTCAGACAGAGTCCATAAATTCTATCCCGGTGTCCCAGGGACTTGCTTAAGAGGTTGTCAGAGCTCTGGCACCTTGCTTCACACTTTCTGGAGCTGCCCTCACCTGCAACACATTTGGATCCAGGCAGCCTTCAGAGTAGCACAGATAACTGGATCCATGATCATGCATATTCACACCGATCCCAGAATTAACACCCTGTTTTGTGCTATTAAGTGGGCCACAGCCCTAAATTGGCGATCTCAGTCAGTTCTTTGGCCCTAAGTGCTACAGAGGATGGAGACCATCCGTCTCATGGAACAAATCCACCACACAATTATGGACACTATGCACATATTCACCAACAAATGGTCTAACTGGTCCTTGTATGGGGTGCTGCAATAAAATGGGGCCCATTGTATTATATTCACTTTTTATCTCTCTCCTCCCTACAGTCTTATGCCCCGTACACACGGTCAGATTTTCCGCCAGAAAATGTGCGATCAGAGCTTGTTGTCGGAAATTCCGACTGTGTGTGGGCTCCATCGGACTTTTTCCATCGGATTTTCCGACACACAAAGTTTGAGAGCAGGCTATAAAATTTTCCGACAACAAAATCCGATCACGTCAATTCCGACCGTGTGTGGACAATTCCGACGCACAAAGTGCCACGCATGCTCAGAAGAAATTCCGAGACGGAACTGCTCGGTCTGGTAAACTTAGCGTTCGGAATGGATATAGCACTTTCGTCAGGCTGCAATGTTTTAAATTGTTTAATGCAGCGCACTCTCTTCTTCTTTATAATGCTATGAAGTTGTTTTGCTGCTCATATTCACACAGAGTTCTCACAAACTTCTTTCTTTATTATTTCTCGTGATTTCATCAATATAATATTTTTATTTGTCACATCTGACTCCAAATTTTTTTTTTTTGGGGTTATTATTTTTTTTTATGCCTGAATTTTTTTTTTTTTTAATTCCAGAATAGTTTGGGGTGTGTTTTGTGTGTCAAGTTACCACAACACCATTATTATCTTGTATTATTTAATCTCAAGGAGGTTGCTTGGTGTTGGTGTCTCTTGTTAATTTGACATTGTATTTTTGAAATGTACCTGCCTCCTCACAAACAAACGGTCCATTTTGAAGGAAAACACACATAGGCGAGTATAATTGAAACAAAAAACCTTTATTAAGGGATCCAAACCAAACAAAGAGGGAAGACAATGCTGGAGAAACATCCGAAATTGGTGAAGCCTTTGGCCCCCAGGGCACACATCAATTATTTCCTGCCAAAATTGGTGGCCTGAGGAGTCCATATCTAAGGGAGTGCAGTCTGGTCCAGAAGTCCAAGAGAATCATGAACAGCAGCAGATGACATCTGTGTCCCCAGGCTGTGGTCACACAAGAGCCTGCATCTTTTGTCAGACCAGACTGAACCCAGGTCATCACTCTCTTGCCTTCCTTCCACGCTTCCTTCCACGCTGTGGCTCTGGTGGTGGAGTTGTGGCAGGAGGAGGAGGAGGAGGAGAATGGTCCAACTCACACAGGTGGGTATTGGGTGTGATTTTGCCCCTCACCCCCTTAGTTAAGGTTTTATAATGAAGGTCCTCACACATGAGGTGTTGGCCCTCCTGCATGTCCTGCAGTTTGGTGGCAGCCATAGAGGCAAAGGCCTCTTCACGAGTGGGGAAGGCTCTGAGGGACGCAGAAGCCTCCTGTATCAGCCTGAGTGCTGAATCTTGCATGTTACTCCCCTTCCTGGGTCTTTTGTTTGGAAGGCAGAGGGGAGGAACCTGCGATTTGGTAAGGCTCCTACTGGGCCTGGCCTTCTCCTGGCTGCCACTTAGCCCCGCCACCTCCTGGCTGCCACATTCCACAACCTCCTCCTGGCTGAGGTCTTCTTGTATATGAAAAAGGGACATAGTTTTAGTTTTTTCTTCATCAATCACACACAATTTTCATCTCATGACTGTTGCAAATTGAATGTAAACAAATATAACAGACTATCATTCTGAGCCCAGCATTTTTCATTCTTGTCCCATTTATTTTTGCCCACTACTGTCTATTGATATGTAAAACACTTTATTAATTCAGCAATTAGTGATCAATAATAACATCTAGTAAACATCATTTATTTCTTGACCAGAAATCTGTAGAACTATGCTATACCTGGCTCCAGCTGGGCTCCTCCACTTCTTCCTGGCTGGAAGTCCCAGGTTGGACATCAGAAGCCTTAGCTGGGGTGGAAGATAGGGTGGAAGGAAGAGTGGAAGGAAGGGTTGAGAGGGATTCCCTGACTTCAGTGTGGTCTGACAGAAAACAAAGTCTCTCATAGTACCACAGCCTGGGGACATAAACGTCATCTGCTGCAGCTCCTGATCTCTGGGAATCCTGGACCTTATTGCGCTCCCTAAGATAAGTGCTCCTCAGGCCACCAATTTTGGCTTTTTAATAGGGGATGGTTGCCGTGGGGACCACCGGCTTCACCAACTCCAGCAGTTTCTCCAGCGCTGCCTGCCTCTTTTGTTTATGATTATACTGTGGATATTTCACCTGCCACAGACAGGGCAGCTCCCTGTATTTGTGAATGAACAGGGGGAGGAAGTTGTGGTCATTGAAGCCATCCATTTTCTCTGCAAGATACAACACAAGACAAACCCTAAGGTCAGCCTAAAGTCCCCTAATCTTATCCCAATATAGGCCTCAATTTCTAAGCATTATAGGCCCAAGTTTAAATGTTACCTTTGTTATCACGGTCGGCACTTCCGATACTCCTTCCTCGACTCACAGATCGTACGTAAGACACACGTGTGTTACGCTTTATATACACTGCACATGCGTGAAAATCCACCCACCCCTGACGTTCTTTCTAGTCTATTCCCCGCCCCTTCTCGTTCGGCGCAGTGGGAGAAGAGCACATGGCAGAGACACAGCAGGTGCGTGCTAATTACAGCAACGAGGAGGAGGAGGAGGAAAGCCCGGAGCCAGAAACGTCCCGATCCCGGAGGAGACGATTTAAAGCCTCAGATATGTCCTTTGGGGAGATGTTGGAGATGGTCGACATCCTGAAGAGGACCGACTATGATGGGAAGTATGGACCTTACCCCAACTCCAATGTTAGAAAAGCCAAGATCATGGCGAAAGTAGTCAAGAGTCTGCAGAAGAATTTCGGGGTATAACGATCCAAGGATCAACTCAGGAAGCTGTGGTCGGACCTCAAATTAAGGGAGCACGATCAGTATAGAAGGATCAGGAGAGTGCTGCAAAAAAGTAAGTAGTTGTCCTGTTTTCCTATTCTTGATTTTTCTAACGTTCGTGCTGCTCCATGTGCTTTTCTTTACTGTTGTACAGTTTAAAATGGCAACTTTCATGTTCATGGGCACATTATTCGTTCGTATGAAACATTGTTCGTTCGGCATAGAAAGCACCATGTTTTGGACATATGCATTTGAATACATTTTTGCTAGCCTAGTTCTCTACAAATAATTTTGGTGTCTAGATGGGTTTGTAACTAGAATGAACTGCAAACTAGATTCTGTGTAAGGAGAGGACACTCAGCAGCTGTTTACACATCTGGACGCTGGAGCACTAGTGTGGGACACCAGAACACCCTTTTTATTAGGGGGTCCCACACAGGTGCTCCAGTGTATACTATAGGGGTGTCTCCATCTGTGAAGCTTGTACAAAACAAGTAAGTATTCAAGCTTGACAAAGGAAAAA